>NC_045438.1:2646303-2728752 GCF_002776525.5 Piliocolobus tephrosceles
GGTGGCGGCGCCTGTAGTCCCAGCTACTCGGGAGGCTGAGGCAGGAGAATGGCAGGAACCCGGGAGGCGGAGCTTGCAGTGAGCTGAGATCCGGCCACTGCACTCCAACCTGGGCGACAGAGCGAGACTCTGTCTCAAAAAATAAAAAATAAATAAAAATAAAATTAAATAAAAATAAAATTAAAAAAAACCATACTCCTATCTTTACATTCCTACTCACCCTGTTGCTCATAACAAAAGTTGGAGATCATTCTTGATTTTTCTCTTGATTCCTCTCTTACCACCCCCACCACATCCAAGTCATCAAAAAACTGTCAATCCCGTCTCACAAATACAAACTAAATATAGCCAATCACTTCTTGCAAAATACATCCCAAAAATCATATTCACACTCTTATATGTAACAGTCTTATAAAATACCTCTCTACAATCACATTGATCTTCAAAAATCTGTTCTCTACAAGGCGGCTAGAATAACACTTTAAAAATGCAAGATACAACATGTTACTCCACTGTATAAAATTATCCAATGGACATCTTATTCTGTCCATCATGGACTAACTGGGGCCATACTAAGTGGCCCACCATAAATAAACAAATATAAAGCTTTTCCATAAAGGTAAAAAAGAAAAACTTTAGACATTGTATACTGCCTTTATGATACAGGATTGAGATTTTTAGGGGAATAAAACAAATGCTTTCTGTCTGGAAGCACTTTATGAACAAGGAGATGAAACAGTCATACTTGGTTGAGAAGACAAAGATCAGAGTTTGGAAATATAAAAAAGATTTATATTGTAGGGCAAATTTCCAGAAGACTGGGAGCCATACAGAAAAAAAGGATACAAAAATCTACTTAGGTTTGCTCTTAAGTACATTGATAAATATTAATTTGTGCAGGCACATGATGAAATTAAATAAGACTGAGAAAACAATAGCTGGAAACTGTAGGTTTAATTTCCAGAGCTCACATAAGGCTGGGAAATATTCATGTTCCCATCAGCCAGAATAGAGTTCAGGTTAACTCCTCAAGTATGAAGTAGAGATACAGAAGTCCACACCTCAGCAGCAGGACTGAACAATTCTTAGACAAAAGGCTATCTCAAATATATTCTCAATATCTTCAAAACAAACCTAAGTGAATGAAATTTATTTCCATATAACATGGTCGTCCAGAACAAAATTCAACACTCCTTAAAAGAAGAAAACAAAATCTAGCAATAGCAATGAAAAATTCACAGGTATGGCATCTAGTAAAATTACTAGATGTAAAAAAGGCAGAAAAATATGAAAAATGAAATTCCTAACTACCAGTCAATATACTGTGATCCAGCAATAAAAAAGACGATGAAATTAGGTGATGGAATCTAAAGGAAATCATGAATAAAATAAAGAGGGAAATGGAATATATTTTTTAAATCACATAGAATTTCTGGATATGAAACACCTAACTTCTGAAATGAAAAACTCAGTGAATGGGATTAATAGCCATTAAATATTGCAGAAACAAATATCAGTAAATTCAAATACCTACTGAAGAAAACTTTTCAAAATAAAACATAAATAATAAATACTTTAAAAAGGAACTGAGTTTTTTGTGACCTATTGGGGAAATTATAACTGGAAATTTGAAGTCCCAGGAGAGAAGGAAAAGGGAGATGCCGGAAAAAAGTTTTGAAGAAATAATTGCTGAAATGTTCAAATTTTTATAAAAACTACATACTCCCAGGTTTAAGGGACTAAATAAACCCCAAACACAATGAACATAAAGAAAAGAACACCAACAGGCATCAGAATTAAATTGCTGAAAATACCAGTAATAAAAGGAAGCTCTTAAAAGGCAAAAGGCACAGTACGTAAGAGGAACAAGGAAAGAGCGATTACATACTTCATGCACATATGCACAGAAATGAAAACTAGAAGATAATGGAGTAATATCTTAAAAGGACTCAAAGGAAAAAAATCTGTCAACCTAGAAGCCTTTATCCAGTGAAAACATCATTTTAAAAATCAATTTTAAAAATCTTAAAAATCTTTCAGACAAAGAAATGCTGAGAAAATTTATTACAAGGAGATTTGCACTGTAAGGAATGATAAAGGAAGTTCTTCAGGCAGAAAAAAAATACTAATTAGAAATTTGTAACTATACAAGGGAATAAAGAGCAACAGAAGTGACCAGTATGTTGACTAACATAAAGTCTTTCTTGTTTTACAATTTTTTTAACTGGGGAAATTCTAATAAGATGTGTCATTTAGTTATAGTATCATATAAATGTTACATACCCAGTCCTGGGAATTGCTCCATGTCATGTTGAATGTTAACACTAGGAGAAGCTGGGAAATAAATTATAGGAAATCTCTATACTATTTTTTGCAACATTTCGGTTCGTCTAAAATTAGTTCAAAAAAAGTTAAACGAAAAGATAAATTTACTCTTTAAATAAAATATAATGACAACATATTGTAGGGTTGATAACATATGTAAAAGAAAATTATTTCATAATACCATATAAAGGACAGGAGCAGGAAATGGATCTGTGCTCTTTTAAGATTCTTCAGTTACATGTAAGTAGTATAATGTTATTTGAAAGTAGATTCTGATAAGTTAAGATGCATATTGGAACCCTAGATCAACCCCTAAAATGTAAAATAAAACAAAAGCAATAGCTAAAACCCAACAGTAAAGATAAAATAGAATACTAAAAAATAAAAAATTCATCAAAAAGAGAGTGCAAGCAAAGAGAAAAAGAACAGAAGGGACAAATAGAAAGCAAGTAACAATATAATACGTTTAAACTCAACCAATTCCATTAAATATAAAATGTTCCAAGACTCCAAATAAAATGTAGAGAATGCCGATTTGGAGAGAGAAGGGAGGAGGGAGAGAGGAGAAACAGATAGAACATACAGATATAGTATATAGTACATTAGCATTAATATGTATAGATGAAGTCTACTACTCTCAATATAAAGACACAAGTTAAAAGCTAAATGATGGGAAAAAATCATGCAAAAACTAACCACAAAACAGCTGAATTAACTATATTACTATCAAACAAAATAGAGTTCAGATCAAGGACTATTACCAGTAATAGGCATATTTAGAAATAATAAAGATGTCAATATATATGGCGTATAGCCTCTCATCTTTACATTTCTCACATGTGTTTATAACACTTGTCCTTTGTGGCCCCCAAACAGCTTACAGAATCTCCAGGAGAGACAGACAGTCATGTCTGAATGAGACACGGCTTGAATGATACCATCCAGAAGTATGCTCTGTCATATATATATATGACATATATATATATATATATATATATATATATATATATATATATATATAGTAGGTACTGCTAACACATACTTCAAGAAAGATGTTAGTGTAGGCACTGAGCAAGTGAAATATGTGGTAGATACTTCACTGCTACCACATACGTCACTTGCTCAGTGCCTACACCAACTTTTTTATTTCCTTCCTACGCTACCCAGACCAGAACACTAAACAGCTGCATTACCATTAATTTGCAGGTAGGATGCTAGACATGCCTTAAGTTCCTTGCTAGCCAGGGAAAAAGCAACAGCAGGTAGCAGCCATGAGTGGAGAGATGAGTTCTTCTCATAAGCAGAGACCTTTGACTCTTCAGGATGGTTCTGGTAGAAGTTCGGGCATTTGGTCCAACGTTATAAATTATAAATTATCTCTGTGAGACAGTAACAGATTTTTTCTGATACAAAAATCATTTCTGTGATGAGGCTGAGTATTTGTCGTCGCTGCTTTATAGTCCTAGTTTTGTATTATTCAAAACTGGTTTCCTGGAACAATCAAGGGTGTGTAACTAAATCATAACTTGTAATTTATTCCTGGCTGCTTAACCATACAATGAAGAATACTAACCAATACATGGAGTGTGCAGCATTCTCCAGAGACCACTCTTCACATCACCACAAAAAAGAAAATCACCTACATTTGTGTTTATGAGGTGAATGCAGCTCCTCAGAATGGCTATTTCAGTCTTGCTTTGCTCCTGAAAATGTTTCAGTGTATCTTCCACCTGTTTCTGCCTAGGTCTCTTCACCTACCCACATGAGCTTCTTAGATAGGATCTAAGAGAATGCTAGACTAGATAGATGTCACTCATCTAGCCCACTGTTGGCCCTTGGGAAATACTTACAAAAACTTCATACTTAGTAATTTGTGGAAATGCAAGTTAAACAAATACAGTCAATACAATGATTTTCTACAGTCAGAGAAAGGAACTCTAGACTTAGCCTCTGATCTTTACACTTCTCAGATGTGTTTATAACACTTGTCCTCTGTGGCCCCCAAACAGCTTACAGGATCTCCAGGAGAGATAGTCATGTCTGAATGAGACGTGGCTTGGATGATACCATCCAGAGGCGTGCTCTGTCTCACACCAAGCTTTCTGATTGGAACCCCTGGCAATTGAGGAGAGGAGAGGACAGAGCAAGCCCCTGCATCCTCATGAGGGGATACTCTCTAAACTCCAACTCTTTGCTAGCTTTATAGCCTCTTGTAAAGGCTATGTGTGGGAGGAGGAGTAAAGTTGTCAAAACCAGTTCTGAAATAATGTATTCACAAATTGTGCTAAGGTGGCCTAATATTTTAATTTGGGATATGGGAATATGTGCCATGTAATTATTTCATGCTCAGTCTTTGAGTGTAAGCAGAAAATTAGATGAAAGACAGACCCTTATATTTTATATAGTTTACCATGGTTTTTTTTCCTATTCTACCTTTAAAAGTCTGCTTACAATCCCTAAAATATCACATATAATGCCATATTTTCATCTCTGCTTATCCTTTTTCTATGCACTTAAATCAACTCTTAGTTAATTTTAGGACCTCCTCATTTTTCAAGACCCAGCTCACATGTTACCTCTTCCATGCTGACTATTCCAGTTTGTCACTTTGGACTTCAGTGCCTATACCACTTACGAGGCTCTTAGACAATGACGTATCACCCAAACATAGTATGAGTGTTTTATTTCCTCCTGTTGTGCCCATGACAGACATCACTAGTCATTCTTGATACTCTTTTTGGCTCCACTATTATCAATCTATCACTGTTGAAGCATTATGTGAAACCTATTTCACATTCTTGAATTTTTAATAGACCTTTTATAGACATATCCCACAAAATTAGATTAAAAGAAGCCAGAAGGTATATACAAATTCTTTTTATAGCCTCAGTAACAAGGACAAATTAGGCCTCAGTAATGTCTGATGCTTGTTACTACAATGGTTCTTAGCAGTGGTTGACTTTAGCTCATTTTCCTGTTGCATTGTCAATTAATTAGTCTTTCAGGGCAAACACAGAAATTTAAATATATTTTTAATGCTCTAACCTTTACATTAGTGACTGATGATATTATAATTTCAAAACAGTTTGCATATTTGAAATATTTCATAATAAAGAAAATGGTGAAGAATAGAATCCCAAGAAGGAAATAGTAGAAATTACTATCATGGTGCATGAAACCACATGGAAGATCTACAGGACACAGATAAGACACATGTTTAAATAAAACAAACAGAAGCTCAGGTGCACTTTGCCAAACAGCATACTAGAAGCAGCGTGTATCTAGAAAATGCAGAATGACATTCACAGGGGCAGAATTAAAATCTTGTCCTTTTCTGATCCAATTTCCCCACGATATAAATGATAAGTCTCCATGGTTAGGTCATCCGAAATTTAACTACCCTTGCTGAGGGTACTTATACTGATAAAAAGTATCGAACCTACAGAAATTCAATTAAAATGTCTTAGGAAACAAACATAAAGCCACCACTTTCTGGTTTAAGAATTATAAGATCACCTGTTTGATAGTGGGTTTCGTGTATGTTTCCTTCATATCCCAGCGCCTATCACAATGCTTCTTTAGCGGGCACCAAAAATGTACTTTGTGACTATTTGTTGATTTCAGTTAATAAAAGCATCTTTCCCTGATTATGTTAAATTCTCATTTTTTAATTAAGAACTTAAGGTGGGGGCTTGTCATGGATACTTTTATGCATTTCTCCATCACTAGCCCTGAACAAGTCTTTATTAGTAGAATAAAGGGATTTCAAGGCAACTTGATTTTATTCAAGCTCTAATGTTTATGATTCTTTAAGAAATGTCCCTGCAAATAAGCAAATCAGCAAGCTCAGGTTCTCAGTGAGAACTGCATAAGCCTTCCATTCAGTTATCCTGAATGCTAAACATTCTTCCGTAAATATGGGGAGAATCACTTGATTTACTCCTTCATTCATTCATTCGAAAATGTATTGGTCGCCTACTAAGTAAAATGCTGGTGTTGGGTGCTTTGTGGCAGCAAAAAGTATGAACTATAACTCACTGAAAACTAATTTTTTAAGGCTAATTGAAGCAATGAAAAGCTGAGATTGTCCTAGACAGTCTCTCCTTGGACTTTTGATAGCTACACTGACATTCTTCTTTAAATCCTATTGACCTTTTGGTTGTTTACATATACTTTGAACTTTCTCTCTTTCTCTCTGTTTTATTTTTGTTTACTTGCCTAGTTTTATCGCTATATTTTATAGATACTCAGTTTCATTTCTTGGTCCGCAATCTGCTTTCTTCCTCTGCTGCTTTCTAAGACCCAGGTTAATAACTGATGAGTAATCCAGACATTAATTTTATGAGACCAGGGAAAAGAGAACAGTCAGTATGGCTGGGGGAAATGGAGGTTACACAGAAGTTCACAAGGAAGGATATGGACAGTGAGTATCTGCAGAGAGAACAGGATTTTTTAAAGTGCAATTAAAAGCTTAGTATAGTTCAGACATACAAAAGTGCATGAGCTAAGGCAGGCAGACAGTCTGATCAATGAGGTAAGTTAAAGGTTTGGGAGAGAAGAATCTGTTGCAAGAATACATTTGAGTATTTGAAAGATACGTGATGAAAGCCAGAAGCAGCTTGATCCCAGCCTAATTAACATAACCAAAGATGGGCATATATTGGAAACTGCACAGGATGGCAAAATAGCCTGAGAATCCTTCCACTGTTACCTGGGCCTCTCTTCAAATAGTAAAATAAGAGATGGTCTGTTGACTATTCTACCCAGTCCTTTCCAGAGCTCCAAAAAGTAGCAGGAAATCAGAAAAGACACCTCTGGAGAAAAATAGTCCACAAAACCAATACATGTAAAATTCAATACAAGATTTTTGGGTAGTACTTACTTTTCTTTGTTTAAAGGGCTTATTCAAACTATGTTCTCCTTTTGCCTATTTCTAAAGAACTCTCAATTGGTTAGTAAATGTTTTTGAGAAAAACTGCCACCCTTCTTTTCTTTTATTCTCTCCCACGCATACTGCACCTATTAATTTTGACATTCATTATAAGAATCATCCCACTACATCTCAATTATGTGCATTAAAGCACAATGTATTTTCTCTATTACTCTTTCTTGCTTATGTTTCTATTTTATTAATGTACAAAACCCTGTTCAAGCTAGATTGCTTCCTTATCTTAACCCATCATTTAATTTTTAGGTCAAAATTATTATTACTATTGGTGAATTATGCCTTATAAATACATTATATATAAATATACTACATGTCTGAATCACAGATGTATATTATACTTAGATAGTATATTATATCATATTACATACCTTCATGTTACTTAATGCTGCCTTTAAATTTTTTCTTTAATATTTAAAAGTCACTTAAAATATGCTGTTTGGCTTTTATAACATTAACACTAGTGTTAGTGAAAAATATTTGTCTGAACTAATAAATAACTCTTCCCGATTGGGGAAACAAAGTATCTTTTTTATGCCTTCGAAAAATCATCAGTTTACTTGCTTCTTAAATCACACTATTTGTTACACAGGAAACCCATTGAAACACTAATGATACCTCTATCAATAAGAATTTCAGAAACTACCAAGGAGCCACAGACCAATGAATCTTACTTTCATACCAGGAAAGCTGATCGAATTCATAGTAAATGTAAATTCAGAGTATGCTGTAGCAGGCATAAACTTAAAAGGAGAAGTAACATGGCAAGAAATCAGGTCTGACTACTTCAAGATATAAAATAAGCATGTTAAAAACAAGTAGATGTGATTTATTTAGTTTAGAAAATATTTAACAACTAGACTTTGGTCTTATTCTGAGTTCCTATTTATCTCTGTATACTCAATGGTTATCTAGGCAATTAACATTTGTTGGGTGCTCAAAAGATGGTTGTAAAGTTGAGTAGACCACACCAATAAAAATATAATTTTAGCACATCAGGAATTTAGAGACATGATTGTTTGTTCATAGAAAGACAGTCGAGTTTTAATGAGATATCAATGAGAAGAAAACAGTAGTTCTTCCAGATAATAAAGTTCAAACTACTGGCTCCACAAGGGATCAGAATTTCATGAGTACTAACAATTAAACAATATCAGTACATTTCTTTAGTTTGCAGAAGATAGTAAAATATCATCCCAGTAAAGACAATTTGCAAAATTATCATGCTCTGTGTGTGTGAAAAAATAAAATGGCAGGTGAGTTTCAATATGAGAAAAAAAACCATGTAAACCCATACAGTTAGTAATGAGCTACCCATTATGATCCAATATTCATTAAGTGCATGACTTGTTGCATTGTACCTGTGTTAAGACCCTTGGAGAGCTTTGTTATTCTTCATAATACTTTAGTGTGGATCACTGAGGATAATTAAGCTGTAAGAAACAAAAATGCAAACTTTTGGGCACAGTTTAGACACTATAATTAGTTATAATCCCAGAAAGTTATCAAAAATGTGCTACAGACTGCTCCTCAAAGAGGATGATACGTTGTAGTGTCACTATTTGTGGTTCAAAAAATTTAAGTTGTTGGCCGTGTGTGGTAGCTCACGCCTGTAATCTCAGCACTTTGTGAGGCCTAGATAGTTGAATCACTAGGTCAGGAGTTCAAGACAAGCCTGACCAAAATGGTGAAACCCCATCTCTACTAAAAATACAAAAATTAGCCAGGCATGGTGGCAGGGGTATTCCCAGCCACTCGGGACACTGAGGCGGGGAATTGCTTGAACCCAGGAGGCGGAAGTTGCAGTGAGCCAAGATCACGCCACTGCATTCTAGCCTGGCAACAAAGCGAGATTCTCTCTCTCAAAAAAAAAAAAAAAAAAAAATTGCCTTCAATAAAGTTATTAAAAGCCAACAGAGAAAACATTTACTTTTACAGACATATGTAATGTGTTTATTCCTGAAACAAAAGTCCAAGTGAACACAAGGGCCTAGTAATATCTGCACAAGGGTAGCATAGCAATCACAGTTCTCCAGAGAAATAAAACCAATTGGCAATTGGATATACACACACACATTTATTTATTTTAAGGAATCTGTTGATACAATTAAGGGGAATGGCATGTTCAAAACACACAGGGAAAGCCAGCAAGCTGGAAACTCAGGCTGAATGTCTATGCTTCAGTCTTAAAGTAGAATTCCTTTTTCCCCTGGAAATCTCAGTTTTTGCTCTTAAGGCCTTCAACTGATCAGATGAGATCCACGCACATTATGGAGGGTAATCTTCTTCTTTTAAAGACATCTACAAATACCTTGACAGCAACATCTGACTAGTGTTTGACTAAACAACTGGGCATTATAGCCAACCGAAGTTGACACATAAAATTAACCTTCATAGGCAGCAAGGACAGTTAAGAGTCTACTTTAGGAGAACAAACAAAAGGGAAGGGGGAGTTTTGGAAAGACAAAACAATATGATTTGTAGTTTTGTGTCAGTTTATACATGATTTCACAGAACTTTATACGTGTGGTTTTGGGAAATTGCTACTACAAAAGGAATGTATCAAGTAGCCAAGATATCCTAAAATACTGATTGTTGATGACACTAAAATCAGTAACTGTCAATCATCTTTGGTTTTACTACACAAAAATAATTACAAAAATAACAGGATAAGAAACATTACTAGGAAAACTTACCATAAAGATGATATTTGTTTAAAGTGAGAATGAATGAATTTGATATTCCTAAGACCACTATGTTCTATTTTCTTCTAGCACCTATAGCCAGAAGGAATAATTTTGTGTCCCTAATATACTTTGTTAGGATCTCTTGGCAACAGATAGGGCTCTATCTGCTTTCCTATGCAAATGAGGGTTCTCACACCAGTCAAATTCCCTCTGCCAAAGGATTGGGGGTCTCAGCTCTATTGTCTATTACTGTTTCCATTATATTCATTTAACTTGTTGATATTTGAAATTATTTGATTCATTTTATTTTCTAAATCAGTGATACCAGAGTTCCTTTCTCCAGAGATTCAAGGAAATCTTAACTCAAGCTCTGATTTACTGCTAGGATTTACAAGTTTGTGGGTTGTCCCTGCTTATGATAACAAATTTTCTACTATTAAGTACTTGCCAGAACCTCATAGGTTCACTGGCCTCCCAGTACTGTCCCCAAATGACCTTATCTTTTCTATTTCTATCTAGATGACCTCACACCATAGGATTCTCAAAATCAATTAAACCATTTAATCAAGAATGCAATATGACACGCTTCATATTTTTAAAAGATCATGCTAACAATTGCATGTGAAATGAAATGAAGAAAACATAGCAGGTCCAACTGGAAAGCAACATCAGTAGTCCAAGTGAAAAATCATGGTGGCAGAAAAGGTAAGGGAGTAATCAGTTTTGAGATATATTTTAATGAGTACAACAAGGACCATCCAGCATGATCGCGCAGGTTGCATATGCACATGGAGACACATCTAGGAGGATACCACCAATATCATAAACATGAAAGCAGTAGATGTTTCCATCAACAAGAATTTCTGACAGGTTGAATGAAGAGGATAAATTAGAGAGTAGAATTAAGGAAGAGTTGCCTGTTTCCACTGTTAAAACTGTGTAAAACATATTGTCTTTAATTATGACTGGGAAATTCATAAAGAAATTGTTTTTGGAGTGGGAGAAATATGAAATAACATTTTGGATAAATTAAGCTTGGGATGACTGACATCCAAGGGAGAATGTCAAAGAGGTAGTTGAATATTTGAGTCTACAAGTCAGAAGGGAAACCAGGGTTTAAGATACACAAGTCAGAGTTATTAGTTTATAGATTGTATTTCAAATTGTGACACTAGACTTGTCACTTAAGGAGAGGACAGAAAGAAGGAAGCCTATGGAGACCCTGGAGCAACCAAACATTTCGAGATCAAGATACGTGGAGGATACAATTAAAAAGACTGTAAAAAGTTGCCAGATGAGAAAAATTTAGAAAGTAGCTTCAGGTGGAAGTAGTTTCAAGTAAAAGTACAGTTGTCCCTTGAACAATATGGGTTTGAACTGCGTGAATTCACTTATATTTGGATTTTCTTTTGCTTCTGCCACCCCTGAAACAGTAAGACCAACCCTTACTCTTTTTCCCCCTCCTCAACCACATGAAGACGATGAGGATGAAGACCTTTATGATGATCCACTTCCACTTCAATGAATAGTAAATATATTTTTCTTCCTTAAGATTTTCTTAATATTTTCGTATCCTAGCTTACTTTAAAGAATACAGTATATAAACTATAAAACCCACAGAACATGTGTTAATCAACTGTGTATATTAGGCACAGACTTTTGGTCTGCAGTAGGGTATAGCAGTTAGGTTTTGGAGGAGTCAAAAGTTACGCATGGATTTTTTACCGCGCAGGGGATTGTTTCGCCCAACCCTTGCATTGTTCAAGGGTCAACTGTAGTTTCGGAGAGGCCCGAAAAGGAAAGTTTTTGCACAGCAGTCAGCTGAGTTAAATGTCCCTAATCGAGTAAGATGAAGATAGTAGACTGTCCTTTAGGTTTCGAAATATGACAATTTGTGATTGCCACACTACAGCAGTGGAGCTGTATGGGAAGAAACCAAATTGGAGTGGGTTGAAGAGCAAATAAAAAGAGGACTTGGGTATACAGCTTTGCCTTGAAAAACAGCAGAAAAATAGGAGAGCAGCAAAGTCAAAGATGTGAAGTCAAAGAAGGGAGTTAGTAATTAAAATCGGAAATACTAGAGCATGAGAGTTCAAGTGAAAGAATTGGACCTTCATAGGAACAAGAAAAATTTTTCAAATATAAACGAAGAAAATACGAGAAAGGATGGATGAAGGTGAAGATAAGGTTGACTTAGAGATGGGAGAATGAAGCACTTGCCATCTGCATGTATTTGATGAGGTATGAAGAAGGCTATCAGCTTACACTTGGGGGAGCACATAAGTTGCGGGAAGGTTAAGAGGAAAAGAAACATTTTTAAATAATTCTGTCAAGAATGGTAAAGCAGATTTATCATAGAAATCTGAAAGTATTGCTGGACATTATTAAGTGTTACTCAGGTCTGTGGTAATTAATGTAAAACCAGTTATTCCAGTTTGCTGATATTTTTCCCCCAGAAGTTTCAGTTGTCCTGCTAAGGGCATGGAGAAGATAGAGTTGGAACAAATTATGTTAGATGTCTTACAAGTGCATGTGACTGGAGAAGACAGGAGGAGAAAAGTTATTGAGAGTAGTCATAAGAGGCAATACTAAAAACGAAATATGGAATCTAAATTGGATACGGAAGTAAATCAGAGCAGGAGGGAGATGATGGTTCTCTGTAACTAGAATTTGCATGTAGCATCTTTCCAACAGATGATATTCTGAACTGGAATAGAAATACATATTAAATGGAGTCCAGACAGAAGGAGAAAAGAATGGAAGGAAACACAAAACCTGAAGAAGCAGAGCAGAAGCTCCTGGTCCCGAAGTAGAAAGCAATATTCTGAGAGTAGGGGTGACAGAGTAGCATGATTACTGAGAGAAATGGAGGCAGAGTTTATTGTGGACAGTGATAAGAGAGTTGGGGAGCACTGAGGGCCAACTAAGATTGGAGGCCATCAGTTTAAGGTGGCACAAAATACTCAAAAGTGTGGTATTTTCTCAGAATATATTCAGTATTCAAGATATTGGAATAAATAGGGCAAATTGATCAACTGTTGTTGATTTGTGGGGAAGATACAATGAAAAATCAGATGCTAAGAAAATATATATTTCTATCATCATTCTTATTCTCATTACAGATTTTGACCACTTAAGAAGACCTTGACAGGGTACACAAAGGACCTCCTGCTTCCAACTGTATGTCATATTCGCCTCTTCTAGCTCTTCTCTCTGATCCTGCTTCTCCCAGTCATTGGGTTCGGTAAATTCATTTCACAACTGAAACAGCTCTGCCTAATTTTCTTTTGGTTTGCAAATTGGATGTTTTCTGGCAGAAAATATAAATTTCAAAGTAGTCATACCTTTTTTTTCAGCAGTTTAAGATAGACTTGTAATGCAATATAATCATATTCTTTGAACAATCATATGACAGTTTCCTCACATGGTCGGAGTCTAAAAACCATGTTCTTCCACTACAGTCTTGTTCACCAAATTCTGTAATAGCAGAATTAAAGGGCATCCCAGAAAGCCTAAAAGCTGTAGTTATAAAACAAAAAAAGTAAAGTGCTAATTTACACAGCAAGCAGTAAGCTCATGAAATGTATTCCTTTAACTGGTGGAACAACCCAAAAATACAATTTCCTATAAATTCTTGGATGATAAATTTATAATAGGTTATGAACAAAAGTAAGACATTTGATATATAACCCTAACTTTTCAGAAGTTGAAATTATGAAGAACAAAATCATTTTCTGCCCCCACAAAAATTTTCATACCTATCAAAGTCCTGAGCTAAAAAAAAAAAAAAACAGGCCTGAAGAATTGGTTCAGTCCTCTCTCTTCTGATAATATTTTACATTAAAAATATGTACAGATAAGTATACAACACAAATATTAGTCATACTATGGAAAATGCAACCACTTGATTTACTTGACCACTCCCCTCTTTGAGCTAGCTTAAATTACATATGCAGCATACTTATACAGAACAGACAAAAGACTCATATTTTAATTTTAATAAATTAAAATAAAATACAAATTAGTGACAACAGAATGCATTTTAGTGAACTTGGCATAGATAGGAACAAAGATTGTAATTGTGAAAGATTTTTTTTCACTTCTGAAAAAAATCATGTTACGTTGACTTTTAAAAAGAAAGAGAGAAGTAATGGGTACAAATATACCCTTAGAAGAAATAAGATCTGATGTTCAATAGATTGGTAGGATGACTATAGTTAACATTAATCAATTGTACATTTCATAATACCTAGAAAAGAATAATTTGAATGTCTCTAGCATAAAGATAAGTATTTAAGGTCATGGATATCCCAAGTACCTTGATTTAAAAATATGAGAGCATCCAATTATCACATGTACCCAAAAATATATACATTTAATATATGTCAATAAAATTAAATAAATAGAAAGAAAGTAAAGAAAAGAAAAGAAAAAAAGAAAAGAAAGAAGTGCATACTTGGAGAATACTGCTGGCAACACATCAGAGTGGATGCGATCCCATGTCCTACCTCAAACAAAGGGATCCTAGATATAATGCAACAAACAAAGTTAATACATAGCCAAGGCCAAATGGAATAAAGCACAACAAAAAAGTGTCATTAATTAAGAGGGAACTTCAACCCAGAGCCCTAAGGTATGAACAGGCCCCATAATGGTCTGTTGGCTTCCTGGAACCCTACACATGTGCAGCATATACTGCAGCTAGAATCAAATGCCCATGCAGGAACAGAACATCACCTTAGGCTCTGAAAGCAAAAAACAAGAATGCATATCTTTGCAAAAAAAAGAATAAACATAACACATTTTTAATATAAAATGTAAGTCTCTGTAAAGGCTGTTTTTCTTAGCATCATCTTAAGATTCACCTTAATATATGCAATAACCAGCACCACTTTAAAAATTATTAATGATTGGATGTATAATACTTTGAATTCAATGAATACAAAATCCACATTCTTTTTAACTATATATGACATATACATTTGTATTTTCCACATACATCAAAAAAACAGAAAACTAAACTTGTTTACTAGTTTATTGCATTAAAAAACATAGAATTCCAAGTAATAAATTAAAAGATATGCAAAATCTCCACCCACAAAATATAAACATATCAAGAGAAATTGATAAGAACTAAATAAATTAGAAATTAGTAGTATACATGTTCAGTGATTAGACAACTCAATATAATCAACATGTGAAATATTTTCAAATGTATCTATAGATTTAACATAAACCCTATCAAAATATGAAGAGATTTGTTACAGGAAATTACAAGCTGTTTCTAAAATGTATACGGAGATGCAAAGGGCAAAGAATAGCCAACACAATCTTAAGAAAGAAGAAAGTGAGAGAATTTAACCTACTAGTTAAAAACAAAAACAATTTAAAAACTTCAGCAATTTAGAACTTTGGGCCTGGAATAAAGAAAGATAAATAGACCAATGAAATAGAACAAAATGCAGAAAAAGTTCCCAATCCAGAACTTTTCCAGTGTAGATGTGAGTTCTTCATTTACGGCAAAAATACCTCCTCACTGCAATGTGTAAGGCCCATCTTTCAATAAATTATGTCGAGTTGCTGGATTTACATATTTAAAAAAACTTGGTGGCTCCTTACACCACTAACATTAATTAATTCTGGGTAGGTTGTAGATGTAAATATGACAAGTAATATAGTGATACTTCTTTTTTTTTTTTTTTTCTTTTTATTATACTTTAAGTTCTAGGGTACATGTGCATAACGTGCAGGTTTGTTACATATGTATACATGTGCCATGTTGGTGTGCTGCATCCATCAACTCGTCAGCACCCATCAATTCATCATTTATATCAGGTATAACTCCCCAATGCAATCCCTCCCCCCTCCCCCCTCCCTATGATAGGCCCCAGTGTGTGATGTTCCCCTTCCCGAGTCCAAGTGAGCTCATTGTTCAGTTCCCACCTATGAGTGAGAACATGCGGTGTTTGGTTTTCTCTTTTTGTGATAGTTTGCTAAGAATGATGGTTTCCAGCTGCATCCATGTCCCTACAAGGGATGCAAACTCATCCTTTTTTATGGCTGCATAGTATTCCATGGTGTATATGTGCCACATTTTCTTAATCCAGTCTGTCACTGATGGACATTTGGGTTGATTCCAAGTCTTTGCTATTGTGAATAGTGCCGCAATAAACATATGTATGCATGTGTCTTTATAGCAGCATGATTTGTAATCCTTTGGGTATATACCCAGTAGTGGGATGGCTGGGTCATATGGTACTTCTAGTTCTAGATCCTTGAGGAATCACCATACTGTTTTCCATAATGGTTGAACTAGTTTACAATCCCACCAACAGTGTAAAAGTGTTCCTATTTCTCCACATCCTCTCCAACACCTGTTGTTTCCTGATTTTTTAATGATTGCCATTCTAACTGGTGTGAGATGCTATCTCATTGTGGTTTTGATTTGCATTTCTCTGATGGTGAGTGATGATGAGCATTTTTTCATGTGTCTGTTGGCTGTATGAATGTCTTCTTTTGAGAAATGTCTGTTCATATCCTTTCCCCACTTTTGGATGGGGTTGTTTGTTTTTTTCTTGTATATTTGTTTGAGTTCTTTGTAGATTCTGGAAATTAGCCCTTTGTCAGATGAGTAGATTGCAAAAATTTTCCCCCATTCTGTAGGTTGCCTGTTCACTCTGATGGTAGTTTCTTTTGCTGTGCAGAAGCTCTTGAGTTTAATTAGATCCCATTTGTCAATTTTGGCTTTTGCTGCCGTTGCTTTTGGTGTTTTAGACATGAAGTCCTTGCCCATGCCTATGTCCTGAATGGTACTACCTAGATTTTCTTCTAGGGTTTTTATGATATTAGGTCTAACATTTAAGTCTCTAATCCATCTTGAATTAATCTTCGTATAAGGAGTAAGGAAAGGATCCAGTTTCAGCTTTCTACTTATGGCTAGCCAATTTTCCCAGCACCATTTATTAAATAGGGAATCCTTTCCCCATTTCTTGTTTTTCTCAGGTTTGTCAAATATCAGATGGTTGTAGATGTGTGGCATTATTTCTGAAGGCTCCGTTCTGTTCCATTGGTCTATATCTCTGTTTTGGTACCAGTACCATGCTGTTTTGGTTACTGTAGCCTTATAGTATAGTTTGAAGTCAGGTAGCGTGACGCCTCCGGCTTTGTCCTTTTGACTTAGGATTGTCTTGGCAATGTGGGCTCTTTTTTGGTTCCATATGAATTTTAAAGCAGTTTTTTCCAATTCGGTGAAGAAACTCATTGGTAGCTTGATGGGGATGGCATTGAATCTATAAATAACCTTGGGCAGTGTAGCCATTTTCACGATATTGATTCTTCCTATCCATGAGCATGGTATGTTCTTCCATTTGTTTGTGTCCTCTTTGATTTCACTGAGCAGTGGTTTGTAGTTCTCCTTGAAGAGGTCGTTTACATCCCTTGTAAGTTGGATTCCTAGGTATTTTATTCTCTTTGAAGCAATTGTGAATGGAAGTTCATTCCTGATTTGGCTCTCTGCTTGTCTGTTACTGGTGTATGAGAATGCTTGTGATTTTTGCACATTAATTTTGTATCCTGAGACTTTGCTGAAGTTGCTTATCAGCTGAAGAAGATTTTGGGCTGAGACGATGGGGTTTTCTAAATACACAATCATGTCATCTGCAAACAGGGACAGTTTGACTTCTTCTTTTCCTAACTGAATACCCTTGATTTCTTTCTCTTGCCTGATTGCCCTAGCCAGAACTTCCAACACTATGTTGAATAGGAGTGGTGAGAGAGGGCATCCCTGTCTTGTGCCAGTTTTCAAAGGGAACTTTTCCAGTTTTTGCCCATTCAGTATGATATTAGCTGTGGGTTTGTCATAAATAGCTCTTATTATTTTGAGGTACGTTCCATCAATACCGAATTTATTGAGCGTTTTTAGCATGAAGGGCTGTTGAATTTTGTCAAAAGCCTTTTCTGCATCTATTGAGATAATCATGTGGTTCTTGTCTTTGGTTCTGTTTATATGCTGGATTACGTTTATTGATTTGCGAATGTTGAACCAGCCTTGCATCCCAGGGATGAAGCCCACTTGATCATGGTGGATAAGCTTTTTGATGTGCTGCTGAATCCGGTTTGCCAGTATTTTATTGAGGATTTTTGCATCGATGTTCATCAGGGAGATTGGTCTAAAATTCTCTTTTTTTGTTGTGTCTCTGCCAGGCTTTGGTATCAGGATGATGTTGGCCTCATAAAATGAGTTAGGGAGGATTCCCTCTTTTTCTATTGATTGGAATAGTTTCAGAAGGAATGGTACCAGCTCCTCCTTGTACCTCTGGTAGAATTCAGCTGTGAATCCATCTGGTCCTGGGCTTTTTTTGCTGGGTAGGCTATTAATTGTTGCCTCAATTTCAGAGGCTGCTATTGGTCTATTCAGGGATTCAACTTCTTCCTGGTTTAGTCTTGGAAGAGTGTACGTGTCCAGGAAATTATCCATTTCTTCTAGATTTTCTAGTTGATTTGCGTAGAGGTGTTTATAGTATTCTCTGATGGTAGTTTGTATTTCTGTGGGGTCAGTGGTGATATCCCCTTTATCATTTTTTATTGTGTCTATTTGATTCCTCTCTCTTTTCTTCTTTATTAGCCTGGCTAGCGTTCTGTCAATTTTGTTGATCTTTTCAAAAAACCAACTCCTGGATTCATTGATTTTTTGGAGGGTTTTTTGTGGCTCTATCTCCTTCAGTTCTGCTCTGATCTTAGTTATATCTTGCCTTCTGCTAGCTTTTGAATGTGTTTGCTCTTGCCTCTCTAGTTCTTTTAATTGTGATGTTAGAGTGTCAATTTTAGATCTTTCCTGCTTTCTCTTGTGGGCACTTTGTGCTATAAATTTCCCTCTACACACTGCTTTAAATGTGTCCCAGAGATTCTGGTATGTTGTATCTTTGTTCTCATTGGATTCAAAGAACATCTTTATTTCTGCTTTCATTTCGTTATGTACCCAGTAGTCATTCAGGAGCAGGTTGTCAGTTTCCATGTAGTTGAGTGGTTTTGATTGAGTTTCTTAGTCCTGAGTTCTAGTTTGATTGCACTGTGGTCAGAGAGACAGTTTGTTATAATTTCTGTTCTTGTACATTTGCTTTTACATTTGCTGAGGAGTGCTTTACTTCCAATTATGTGGTCAATTTTGGAGTAAGTGTGATGTTGTGCTGAGAAGAATGTATATTCTGTTGCTTTGGGGTGGAGAGTTCTGTAAATGTCTATTAGGTCCACTTGGTGCAGAGTTGAGTTCAATTCCTGGATATCCTTGTTAACTTTCTGTCTCATTGATCTGTCTAATGTTGACAGTGGGGTGTTGAAGTCTCCCATTATTATTGTATGGGAGTCTAAGTCTCTTTGTAAGTCTCTAAGGATTTGCTTTATGAATCTGGGTGCTCCTGTATTGGGTGCATATATATTCAGGATAGTTAACTCTTCCTGTTGAATTGATCCCTTTACCATTATGTAATGGCTTTCTTTGTCTCTTTTGGTCTTTGATGGTTTAAAGTCTGTTTTATCAGAGACTATATTGCAACTCCTGCTTTTTTTTTTTTGTTCTCCATTTGCTTGGTAGATCTTCCTCCATCCCTTTATTTTGAGCCTATGTATGTCTCTGCATGTGAGATGGGTCTCCTGAAGACAGCAGACTGATGGGTCTTGACTCTTTATCCAGTTTGCCAGTCTGTGTCTTTTAATTGGAGCATTTAGTCCATTTACATTTAAGGTTAATATTGTTATGTGTGATCTTGATCCTGCCATTATGATATTATCTGGTTATTTTGCTCATTAGTTGATGCAGTTTCTTCCTAGGCTCGATGGTCTTTACATTTTGGCATGTTTTTGCAATGGCTGGTACCGGTTGTTCCTTTCCATGTTTAGGGCTTCCTTCAGGGTCTCTTGTAAGGCAGGCCTGGTGGTGACACAATCTCTAAGCATTTGCTTATCTGTAAAGAATTTTATTTCTCCTTCACTTATGAAACTTAGTTTGGCTGGATATGAAATTCTGGGTTTAAAATTCTTTTCTTTAAGAACGTTGAATATTGGCCCCCACTCTCTTCTGGCTTGTAGAGTTTCTGCCGAGAGATCTGCTGTCAGTCTGATGGGCTTCCCTTTGTGGGTAACCCGACCTTTCTCTCTGGCTGCCCTTAAGATTTTTTCCTTCATTTCAACTTTGGTGAATCTGGCAATTATGTGTCTTGGAGTTACTCTTCTGGAGGAGTATCTTTGTGGCGTTCTCTGTATTTCCTGAATTTGAATGTTGGCCTGCCCTGCTAGGTTGGGGAAGTTCTCCTGGATGATATCCTGTAGAGTGTTTTCCAATTTGGTTCCATTTTCCCCCTCACTTTCAGGCACCCCAATCAGACGTAGATTTGGTCTTTTGACATAATCCCATACTTCTTGCAGGCTTTGTTCATTTCTTTTCCTTCTTTTTTCTTTTGGTTTCTCTTCTCGCTTCATTTCATTCATTTGATCCTCAATCGCTGATACTCTTTCTTCCAGTTGATCGAGTCGGTTACTGAAGCTTGTGCATTTGTCACGTATTTCTCGTGTCATGGTTTTCATCTCTGTCATTTCGTTTATGACCTTCTCTGCATTAATTAGTCTAGCTGTCAATTCTTCCACTCTTTTTTCAAGATTTTTAGTTTCTTTGCGCTGGGTACGTAATTCCTCCTTTAGCTCTGAGAGGTTTGATGGACTGAAGCCTTCTTCTCTCATCTCATCAAAATCATTCTCTGACCAGCTTTGATCCATTGCTGGCGATGGGCTGTGCTCCTTTGCAGGAGGAGATGCGCTCTTATTTTTTGAATTTCCAGCTTTTCTGCCCTGCTTTTTCCCCATCTTTGTGGTTTTATCTGTCACTGGTCTTTGATGATGGTGACGTACTGATGGGGTTTTGATATAGGTGTCCTTCCTGTTTGATAGTTTTCCTTCTGACAGTCAGGACCCTCAGCTATAGGTCTGTTGGAGATTGCTTGAGGTCCACTCCAGACCCTGTTTGCCTGGGTATCAGCAGCAGAGGTTGCAGAAGATAGAATATTGCTGAACAGCGAGTGCACCAATCTGATTCTTGCTTTGGAAGCTTCCTCTCAGGGATGTACTCCACCCTGTGAGGTGTGGGGTGTCAGACTGCCCCTAGTGGGGGATGTCTCCCAGTTAGGCTACTCAGGGGTCAGAGACCCACTTGAGCAGGCAGACTGCCCCTTCTCAGATCTCAACCTCTGTGTTGGGAGATCCACTGCTCTCTTCAAAGCTGTCAGACAGAGTCGTTCGCGTCTGGACAGGCCTCTGCTGCTTTAGCTGAGCCCTGTCCCCAGAGGCGGAGTCTACAGAGACAGGCAGGTTTCCTTGAGCTGCTGTGAGCTCCACCCAGTTCGAGCTTCCCAGCGGCTTTATTTACCTACTTAAGCCTCAGTGATGGCGGGCGCCCCTCCCCCAGCCTAGCTGCTGCCTTGCGGTTAGATTGCCGCAGACTGCTGTGTTAGCAAGGAGGGAGGCTCCGTGGGCGTGGGACCCTCCCGGCCAGGTGTGGGATATAATCTCCGGTGTGCCGGTGTTACAGCGCAGTATTGGGGTGGGAGTTACCCGATTTTCCAGGTGTTGTG
Source organism: Piliocolobus tephrosceles (assembly GCF_002776525.5). Classification (NCBI taxonomy): domain Eukaryota; kingdom Metazoa; phylum Chordata; class Mammalia; order Primates; family Cercopithecidae; genus Piliocolobus; species Piliocolobus tephrosceles. The sequence goes on from NC_045438.1 coordinate 2,667,879, forward strand.
TGTCTCACTTCCCCTGGCTAGGAAAAGGGACTCCCTTCCCCCTCGCGCTTCCCAGGTGAGGCGATGCCTCACCCTGCTTCAGCTCTCGCTGGTCCGGCTGCAGCAGCTGACCAGCACCGATTGTCCGGCACTCCCGAGTGAGATGACCCCAGTACCTCAGTTGAAAATGCAGAAATCACCGGTCTTCTGTGTCGCTCGCGCTGGGAGATGGAGACTGAAGCTGTTCCTATTCGGCCATATATAGTGACACTTCTAAGTGATGAAGCCAGAGAACATTTGCACGACTTCGCAATAAATAAATATTTCTTAAACAGGACACAATATGTGCTAATTATAAAGGAAAAGACTACATTAAACTTAAAATTAAGAACTCCTAGCTGCTCTATGGAGTAACCATTATGTATTCCTTTACTTTGTTAATAAACTGGCTTTCACTTAAAAAAAGTCTCCTGTTCATCAAATTATAACATTGAGTGCAAACACAAGCATCAAGATAGGACAAGATATTTGCAATACATATAATCAATAATATGCAATACATATAATAAATGTAGTATCCAGGATACTATAAAGAACTTTTATAAATTAATAAGAAAAAATACAAGCAATGTAAACTTTAAAAATAGGCAGGATACTTGAATAGGCATATAATAAAAAGAACATTTGACTTGTGACTAAACAAATGTTGAAAAATACTATAAGTCACCAGTGGGCGGGAGAATGCAAGCTAAAACCCCAATGAGATAACACTACATATACCAATTCAGCCAAAATTATAGACTGGCAATACCAAATGTTCTTAAAAATTTGAAGTAAAGGGAATACCAATCACTGATAGTGGAAATTTAAATTAGTAAAAACACTCTGAAAACCATTTAACAACGTCTGATGTATTTATTTTGCCATCACCTTTTTTTGGTTGTTTGTTTTTGAGAAGCAGTCTGTCTCTGTCACCCAGGCTGAAGTGCAGTGGTGCGATCTCAACTTACTGAAACCTCTGCCTCCTGGGTTCAAGTGATTCTCCTGACTCAGCCTCCCGAGTAGCTGGGATTACAGGTGTGTGCCACCACACCCAGCTAATTTTTGTATTTTTAGTAGAGACAGGGTTTCACCATGTTGGCCATGCTGGTCTCGAACTCCAGACCTCAAGTGATCCACCCACCTTGGCCTCCCAAAGTGCTGGTGCAATCAACCATTTTTAGAGAAGCTTTAAGTTTACAGAAATATTGAGTAGAAATACAGGGAGATACTTGAAAACTCAATTTTTTAGTTTGTTTGGTTGTCATATATCATTAACTAAGTCCATTGTATATTGAATAGTAGTTATGATAATTGGCATATTTGTTCTGTTCTTAACTTTAATGGAATGATTTCTAACCTCATATTATTATATTTTCCATGAGTCTCTGATAGGTATACTTTACCTTAAGCCCATCTCTTATCAGACTAAGTGCATTTATTTTGCTAGAAATTTGCATCAAATATTGTGTTCTATTTTCTTTCCAACTTTTTCCAGAGTGATCATGAACTTTTCTTCCCAATAAAATGTAATGCAGTAAATCGCTTCCATAAGTTTCCTAAATTGAATATTTTTTGCATTTATAAGATGTATAGGTTATATTAGTCATAATATTCTTTTTCAATATTGCTAGATTCTACTTACCAGTTTTTTTTAAAGTTTTGCATGTGATTGTTAATGACATTAGCTTATAGTTTTCTTTTTTATTTTAGAAATGTCCTTCATTGTACCGTAACAGCAAGCAATCTTGCTTTGCAAGAAACTGGTTTTCTCTCTGTAAACATCTTTTGGTTTTATTTTTATCCTTAATATTTTGACATTTTGCCAAACTTGGTCAGAATCTGATTGTTTTTCATTCATTTTATTGCATGCTCAGTGAATCCTTTCACCAAAAATTATCTTTCTCAGTCCTTTGAAACAATCTTTCATTACCCTTGATTTTTTCTTTACCTTTGTTCTCTGCACCTTATTTATTAACAACACATGCTTGAACATCTTAATTTATTCTTTCTGTCTCAATTTTACTCTGTGTTTTTAAACCTTTTGTCCTTTTGCATTGTATCCTGTGAAAATCTTTTTGTTATTTTCTAGTCTATCTTTAACGAAATTCATTCCATTTGGGGGGCATTTTTACATTTCAGTTATCATATTTAATTTCCAAGAATTTTCTGGATGCAAAGCCCTTCCAAATTTATCTAAAATTATTCAGTACACTTAATGTAAAATATTATCCTCTTTGCTATGCTAACCCTGTTTCTCATTCCCTCTTTATTGATTTTGATGCCACCGTTTCATGCTGTTGGCTTCAATCAAACCTTGGTGATTACTGAGTTCTTGCTCATCTTTGCATGTAAGATTCCCCATGGACTTGGGTGGATATCGTTCTGCTCATTGTAGCCTGTCTGTGATGATTTTGGGAAAGGGACATGATTTACTGCACTTGAGTTGTTGGTATTTTTTTCAGTGTGGGAGATAGTTTCTTTTCACTTATGTGGCTCAGTGGCTGTCAACTCTTGCTCATAACTTTCTGAATCTCAAACAAACATTGATTGCTTTAGTCTCAGTGCAAATACCTTTGGTGCCTAAGGTTTAGCACAGGCATAGGAAAAAGGAATAATCAACAACTGTAACTGTTCTAAACACCGTTCCACAGCTATTTATCATCACAATTCCTCCAGCATCCACTTCTGCACCTCATATTCGTTCTGAGAAGGCCATTTCCCTAAAAGCAATCCTTCTGCTGGAGCAGTTTTCTCCAACAGGGACCTTTAGTCATTTTGTTCTTTTTTGCTCTAATTCAGGCTAATTTATGCCTTTTGAGAATTCCTTAGAATATCTAACTATGGAATCTATTTTATTTATTAGTGTATTGAAGTATTGGTACTTGCTTATAGATCTTTCTTTTCAGCTCAAGAAATTTGGAGCAGAAGTAAAAGAAGATAAATGTACTGTCTCCTACCTTGTTTCAAGTCTTACTAAATTTTTCATTATTGCACTGGTATGGACCTGATAGTTTTTCATTTTTCAATGACACCCAAGATGTATCCATATAATCTGTGTAATTAGCATTTGCTTATTACTGCCATTTCTTTTATTCTTTGATCTCATAGTCTGTCATCTGACCACTACAAATAAGAGTACTTTAATAATCAAGTAGAATCTATCATTTGTAAGATTCTCATAAAGTATAAATAAAACTCAAATTACTAAAAAAAAGCAGCTGTTGTTATTTTATTGTTATGGTTTCTTTCTAATTTGATCTTGAAGTCTCTCTGTCAAGACTAGCCATAAGCCAAGATAGCCACTCTCCTAAGAGACAGAAGTAAAGTTTAGGTTTGGCTCTATCAGTCAGATGACAAACAATGAGGAGAGAAAATCAAAATGTATATTAAAAAATTATTACTTACATGTCCCAGAGATACAAGAGTGCCAACAGGAGGCCTATGGGAAGTTCAGGTGACAGGGAGCTCAACCAGCGGGTGGGGGTCAAGAAAGAGAGAAAGAGACTCTGCGGGACTATGCCTTCATTACAGTCCTCCATGCGCATTATTCCTTAGGCTTTCCTGTGGGAGTTGTGGATTTGCTACTTTAAAGAAAACACGTGTGGCGGGAACTTATTTACGTGACTCTGCTGTTGATCATTGGGGTTTTTATCGCGGTCAGCAGCTGCAGGTGTGCTGTGTTTTGAGTTAGTGGGAGGAGGAACAAAAGAGCTATATCACAAACAACCCAGAAAAGGAGGGAAAGTTTTAACTAGGCCAAAGGTGATGGGGTATGATTGGATTTCAAAAACTTATGTTAGGCCCAGAAATGGATGGGGAGGCAGCAACTATATTTAAAAAAACTTATGATAATAGCTTTCAAATCACTGAAAGAAGTAAAACATAAAATATCTAACTCTAATCAACATTAAAATGATGTGGTCAGGCGCAGTGGCTCATGCCTGTAATCCTAGCATTTTGGGAGGCCTAGGCCAGCAGATTGCCTCAGCTCAGGAGTTTGAAACCACCCTGGGCAAGACGGTGAAACCCTGTCTCTACTAAAAATACAAAAAGAAAAAAAAAAAAAATGGCCCAGCGTGGCCGCATGTGCCTGTAGTCCCAGCTACTTGGGAGGCTGAGGCAGAAATTGCTTGAACCTGGGAGGTGGAGGTTGCAGTGAGCTGAGATCGCACCACTGCACTCCAGCCTGGGCTACAGAGCAAGACTCTGTCTCCAAAACAAACAAACAAACAAAACGCAAAATGATGCTTCTATCAAATAAGGTCACTTTAGAAGAACTACATCACAGCCTTCGGATAAGTTTCAGAACACTCTTGCTGGAATCTTGAGAACTGGAAATTCTCAAATACATATCTTTGTAGAAAGTTTACAATACATGGCATGAAGTCATGCAGAATATGTATTCTCAACATGTATGAGGAAAGACATATTCTCCATTTCAAATGATAACTTTAATAAAGAATTTATATTTCCAGGAAAACTACATTTTATTAAAATGTCATGGCAAATATTAAACCTATTACTTTTATGCTCTTTACCAGGAAATACTGATACTCTGCTGAGTTATATAAGACTACCCCGGCCGGGCGCGGTGGCTCAAGCCTGTAATCCCAGCACTTTGGGGGACCGAGACGGGCGGATCACGAGGTCAGGAGATCGAGACCATCCTGGCTAACACGGTGAAACCCCGTCTCTACTAAAAAAACACCAAAAAAACCTAGCCGGGCGAGGTGGCGGCGCCTGTAGTTCCAGCTACTCGGGAGGCTGAGGCAGGAGAATGGCGGGAACCCGGGAAGCGGAGCTTGCAGTGAGCTGAGATCCGGCCACTGCACTCCAGCCTGGGTGACAGAGTGAGACTCCGTCTCAAAAAAAAAAAAAAAAAAAAAAAAAAAAAAAAAACTACACCATCATTCCAAAAGTTCAAGTTGAGTTTGTGGGTCTCCATTCTATTAAGAATATTAAGCAATGTGTAATAAATATACAAAACATGACATTGTAGATTATACATGTTTTCCTAAGATAATAGATAATTTGTTATATGTAAATGTCTACATCAGGGTTCTATCTAACTCGTTTATAAAATAAAATTGTGCATATAGTACAGATAATAGCAAATTGTTAATATTTTTAGATTAATAATTATTTTAAAATTAAATTAAAAGTAGAGATCATTTGGGGGTGTCAAAACCAAACAAGTTTTAATTGAATGTAGGTTTTCTTCTGAAAAAAAATAATTTTCTCTCTCATTTGCAATATCTTGAATGCATACCTAGGTAGTGGTTCTCTAACTTTTGTGCCTACAACAGTTTTACATACTAGCTGTATCACCTCAGGAACATTAGTTATCTTAAATAGTATATGCTTCATATATCACTTCATGATAATTAAATGAGATGAAACATGCTGGCACATGGTAAGCATTCAATAAATGTTGGCTATATTTATTTCTATTTATTGTGATCATTAGTCTCCATTATTCTATCAAAGAATTCCATATTATAGAAAGGCCATTCTTCTGAGATAAACATTACGAACTGAGAATCATTATTGTTCAGTAAGATTGAAGGAGACAGATGAAAACATGGAACACAATTGCTGAAGTACATCTTATGGCAATGGCATTAAAACACACACACACAATATTAACTCCTTTGGGTCATGAGTTGTGCTGAAGTAGTTGCAAGGACCTACCTGAAGATCTGTAAAGTTATACCCTCAGCAGCTTTATAATAAAGATATTGCTTCTGTCAGACCCAGAACATCAAATTCTACCAGAGTTAACTAGTAATATGACTTTAAATTGGGGTCAGTAGGAGATGATCTGTCAAACCGAGAAAACTACAATAAGGGAAAGGTAAATGCACAATGCATAATTCAGACCAGAAGTCAACCATGCAGACACTGGAGTGGCAGGGTGAGATGGGCAGAGAAGTAGAGGTATCAGTGCAAATGCTAGATATGCAAGATTACCAAAGGCCAAAATAAAACTCAAAGACAACTATAGCTGGTAGGAGAATGCATATCATACTCCTAGACATGTGTAAAGACTAAGGGAGGAGGATCACCTGACACACAGACTACTCTACCCATCAGCATATATACTTTGACATTCATTACAAACTAATAGATCATAGATAATGATTGGAGTCAAAAAATAAAAAAGTACATAATCTCAATATTCAAGTCAATATATTGCTTCTAATTTTAAAAAGGAGGATGGGAAGTTCCAAAGCCTAGAATAGGGATAAATCAATACCTTGAACATAGTAGGTGCTCAAAATGAATGAACAATCAAAACAAGCAGTGGCAAAAGTGCTATAATCATTTAATAAGTATCTAATATATTACTATAGGAGTCTATACATTTCTACTACTTGAAATACAAATGTCAAATTCTTTTTTTTTTTTAATGGAGTCTGGCCCTATTTGAGCTATCGCTCTTTAACTTTGAATTTAAGCTGTCTCTTTTTTTTTTATTCTGTTTGGATTACATCATCATTGACTGTTTACTCTCTGGGATCTACAATATTTTGAAACTGCCTCTTTGTTATATTCCTTGAAGCATTTTTAACTATTTAACACGCAGGCTCATCAGAATCTTCCTGTAATCTCTGTTCCGACAACTGGGAACTGACATCCTAATTTCACTTAACTGCTTACATCTAAATAACTATAATGATACTTTCTATAGTATTATCACTTACTATTGCTGCTACATTTCTAAGCACTTACTGCTTAATCTCACAGACTCCCTGGATGCTTACACAGTTTGGCTTTCCATTTGTTTTTCTTCCTTCAGTCATGATGGCCCTGCTTTGTTCCTGGTCAACTCCCTGCTTCCTTGGTTTTAGAAGCAACACTGTGATACGATGTGTATTCAGCTGGGTGAGGATACCTTTCACACTCTTCCAAGTGGGCCCAGTTGAATATAACCCACTTTCCCAGACTCCTGGTCTCTCTCTAATTCAAGAGTCCCAGAAACTTTTGCCTTATTCTTTGCTTTATCTTCCTACCAATAGTCCATTTTTATGGAGATTGAGGAAATAGCTACTTTTTTCACAAAATACAGTATAATGACATCTAACTCCCTACCAGATACAAGATTTCAACTTAATAATTTAACCAGATTAAAAAACTACAGTGTATATTTTCTTATTTCTTTGGAAAAAAAGAAGTCTACTTCTTAGTTTGCCCATCCACATACCATCCTACAAAGATCTGGAACAGCATGAGGATTAGTTTTTACTTGAAGTGTGTGTCTGTGTGTGTGTGTGTGTGTGTGTGTGTGTGTGTGTGTGTGTGTGTTAAGGACTTGCTCTTATTCCCCTAATTTTATGAACCTGGGCTCTGCATCATGTATGAAAAAGATCTACTAGGGATCCTTACTCTTAGCTCATATTAATTTTTAGTCTTGCCTGTGCTTTGGAATAATCTAGAAAGTTTCTGAGAACTATCAATGCCCAAGATTCATCCAGACCTATTATATCCGAATCTCCGATTATATCTGAATCTCCGAATGTGGGGCACCAGCTTCAGTGTTTTTCCAAACGACCATATGTGCTGTAATATACAGTCAGAGTTAAGAACCACTACTTTAGACTTCGTTTTCTGGCTTCTCTTCCTACCCCTGCTATACTCCCGATCACTGACTCCAAAATCTTCCCTGTCTTCACACCACTTGACCTGACAGTTATCTTGAGTATATCTAATATCCAATGCATTGGGTAAGTGTAACTTCTTCTAGCACGCCTACGAGCAAGACCAACTTGCCACACTGATTTTTTCCAAACCACAAAGGACACCAGACAGAAAGAAAAAATTAAGACAAAGGGAATAAATAGCCCAAGTAGAGGTGGATTGGAAATCATCACCAATCTTCCTTTACTACTCTGTGTACTGGTGTTATCTGCTATTCTCTTAATTCCTCATTTTTATCCAGATAGCTGATGCCACACCCCTGCCCCCTATACCTGACCTCTAAAATTGCTTTCATTCTCTGGTTCTGACAACAAATTATTTTTCTCTTTAGTTCAGCTAAGAACATTTTCCCCACTTTTTAAATTGTAACATCATTTAGAAAGTAATGGCAATAGAAAAGAAGGTCAATATATGAAAAATCAAAAATCTTAAAATGCAAAATACTAAAACACAAACCCTTAGTGAAAGATTGGCTTTAAGAATAGGCTCTACAATACACACGACCCAGCTCCTTTACCTGAGCTACAGCATGCATCATAGCCACCACTTAGCCTCCTCTGTGTGCCTGGCGTCCTATCAGGAGCTCTAATCTTTATGACATTACTGTAAAGTAGTTATTTGTCCAGTTTCTTAGCTGAGAAAACATAGGTCATGGTCATATAGCTAAGAAGTAGCTGAGCCATGATACAAACTCAGGTCTCTAAAGCCAATTCGGTGTATGTTCTTTCCAGTCCCGCACTTATGATAGACGGAGCAGGCTGCCCTTGAAGGTGAGATGAACTTGATTTGGATCTATTCCCAGGGTCACGAGTTCCATCCAGGATATACTATCTAATCTTCTCCTGTAGAACCTCCACCCGCACTCCACCCTCCTCATCTCTATTTTTGTCTCTCCTGCTTTTCAGCTTCATAGTCACTTTAGCTCCTAGGACCAGTTCTAGTCCCAAGCTTTTTCTGATTATGAACTTGTAGTTATCTCCTTTTCTCCTCCTGCGGCCATCTGAAATTTAAAAGCATTATAGTTTCATAAGATCAAAATTGCATAACTATAATCTCACTTATCACATGAGGGCAGAGCTAATCTTACACAATGCATTTAGCACATGTGAGGTCACTCCTGTATCATGCCTTTTTAAAAATAGAACCTCACTGTTATTTTTAGATTTTAAAAAATCCTTATATTTATTCACATAACTAGATTGCAAGATCCCTTTTAGGCAAGGATTTGGGTCATATGCTTCAGGTCTTTAATGCTAGCTGTATATAAATAGAGACATAATAAAATGTGTTATGTGAACTTAATCTACATTTTAGTAAAATGTCAGAATCCAAGAGATATCACAGCAAAAGGCAACATAACTCAAAATAAAAAATAAATAGCCCCGAATTAACTTTCAAAACCATAGTTTTTGAGTTATCCTACTGAAGACAAAACTAGATAGCTACTAGATACAATGCAAATAGAAAACAACTCATCTGCCATACAGAACTCAGTTGCCAAGTATAGCACAGCTAAAATGCCCTGCTGTGGCCACTCTCAAGAGAAAATAAAGAAAAATAAGTGTGAGGCCACCTCCTCTTTATCAGGTTGAGAATTCAATCTCAGAAATAAAACAAAGCTTAACAAAAGAAGATGAAGCAGAAGAAAGGCTGGCACAGACAAGTGAGGGAAATGCAGAGGGAAAATGCACTGAGACTCCTGAATGTAGCACAACAATAGACACAAAATATGGGTGCTTTGAACAGAGCAAAGAAGGAAACTTACTGGAATGTTTGAGATTCAAGACACTGTAATGCTTGAATTCGTCATTTTGTTTTCAAAGACAATTCCAGATCTAAAAAGAGGGTTGGCTATAGCTATGGAAATTCAAGGCAGCCTTTCTCATCACCTTTGTTTATTGATAGCCAATCAAAAAGACTGAAGAGAGACCAAGAAATGTGGAGTTTGTCAGCGTAACATACACAGTGATATATTGTGATGACAAGAAAATTGTGCACTTAGATGTCCAGGGAATGTATGCCTTATATCTCTCCAGTTCCTTATTCCCATTTGGGGCTTTCAGTTACTTGAGAGTGAAAGACAGAGCAGTATCTCATTTTTTTTTGCAGGAACTTTCTCCAACAAAGGTCAAGTCGATAGAACCCAAGTCAGCTGGAGAAGTTCACAGGCTCTCCTCTGATTATAAGGCCTTAAATCCAACTCTAATTTTTCTTTGGCTCAAGAAGGAGCTGTTAACATAGAGCCCTTTGACAGGCAAAAACTCACTCTTTGTAAAAGTGCAGGCATATAAGAATGCACACACACACAGGCAAACACACATATTGGGGCTGTGCAATTAAAACAAGAGCTACCTTGTAGAAATACAATAGGAAGACCTAATAGATACCATGATGAAAACAGAAGACAAAAGTGGGAGAAACAAGTATATAATTAAAAAAACACAAAAATACATCGCAAATTCACCCTAACGTTCATTTTTCAAAATGTCAGGTTACCAGATGCCTCTCCCAGGTGTCCGGAGATGCTGGACATGGAATCGAGTAACTGCAATAACAATATATTATTTGGTGGTGGTTGTTTCCTGTTGGGCGTGAAAACATCTCACTCAGAAAAAAGCTGCAAAGAGCTTCAAAACAGAATTCAGGATGGGAAAATAAAAGCACAGGAAATTAAAGGAAAAAAAATGCCTCTAAATCTGGTAGTTGCTTTTAAAAGTGGAAAATCGTGGTATTTTGGATCTTATCAAGAACTCACATTACAAAAAATCAAGAATCTTATTTAAATAATGATCATATATATTTATTGATTACCAAGATAGGAGGAAAAGTACTGTCCATGGCTTGCCTCTATAAAAGTACATTTTGCAGGCTTGAGTACCTCGGAATGATCTTCAAGTGATCTTTCCTAAAAATATTTTTACTATACAGAGTGAGCTCATCATGATAACTTATTTTCCAGAGTTAACAAATTAGTTTGACCCATGTCAGGAGCCCTGGATGACCTATGAAACTGGGCTTGACTAAGATTTGAGGAAAAACCTGTATACTTACTGAACTCACACTGTTTATTTTATTCATATTAACTGACTTACTCAACTATGTTACCTGGCTACAGAAATAAATGCAAATGGGTCAGTTTCATTGGCTCATGCCTGTAATTCCAGCAGTTTGGGAGGTCGAGGTGGGTGGATCACTTGAGCCTAGGAGTTCAAGACCAACCTGGCCAAATGGGGAAACCTCATCTCTATGAAAAATACAAAAAATTGGCCAAGCGTGGTGGTATGCACCTGTCGTCTGAGATACTCTGGAGGCCGAGGTGGGAGGATTAAGCTCAGGGTGGTCGAGGTTGCAGTGACTCATGATTACACAACTGCACACCAGCCTGGGCGAGAGAGTGAGACCCTGTCTCAAAATAAATAAAGAAAAAAAAAAAGAAAAAGAAAATGAAAAATGAAAGGCAAGGCAAGGAAAAGGAAAAAGAAAAGAACAGAGAAAGAAAAGCAACTGTATTATGCCACAGACTGTAGGTGTATAGTTGTAACACTGCTTAATGTGAAATAAAAATCATGTTATTATTTATCAAAATAATGAGACCAAAAGTAGAAACTAGTTTCCATCACTATGCACAAAACCATAAAGGATAGGTACATACCATCTTTAATATCAGGTCCATCTGTCTATTTCTAAGCACTTGGCTGTTCAGATGGTAAGATAATATTTAAAAAATTAATAAGCAGTCACTAAGAGGTTACTGTGATTATATGAGTAAAGGTAAAACTGGAATTAATATATTTAGATAATAAATTACTGATTCAAATTATATTTGGATAATAAATTTACTGACTCAAATGGGTTTCTGTTCATAATACAAACTTGAAATATTCAGAGTAATAGGGAAGGTTAGAAATAATCAAATGTAGCTTGTATCATTATGATACCAAGCTGCAAATACATAAAATGGTAGACAAAAAGGACATTGGGCAGTATGCCAATTTTTATTTCAATTTAAACTCATAAACAATCTAGACCTTCAAATGTTTAATTACTACTGATGTCCCATTATTAGTGACTGGACTACATTTTATATATTATATACATTGATGGAAGAAGATGGAGTTTAGGAGCACATGTTAATGATAAATTCTCAATATCCAATATAAAACTTCTAAAAACTTTTCTGACAAGTTGAGAAAATAAATCAAGCTAATATTTGCATTAACAGCTATCTGAAAGTGGTTAAGACCTGAATGATGCATAAAAACATAAGAAAAATGCTATAATTTTCTATTGATCATTGTATCATTTGTCAAAAGAAAAATTATCAAATATAGTCAAAATCTTGAGGTTACTCTATTATATTTTTATTTTTTATTTTAGATTCGGGGCTACATGTGCAGGTTTGTTATATGGGTATATTGTGTGATGTCGAGTTGTGGGTTTCTAATGATTCCACTGTCTAAATAGTGAACATAGTACCTAATTGGCAGTTTTCCAACCCTTTCCCTCCTTCCCTTCTTTTGGAGTCCCTAGTGTACATTGTTCCCATCTTTGTGTCTGTGTTTAGCTCTAACTTATAAGTTAAAACATGCAATATTTAGTTTTCTGTTTCTGTGCTAATGTATTATACTTAGAATAATGGCTTCCAGCTGCAACCATGTTGCTGCAAAGGACATGATTCCATTGTTTTTTATGGCTGCATATGATTCCAAGGTGTATATGTACCACATTTTCTTTATCCAATCTACTGCTGATGGTCACCTGGGTTGATTCTATGTCTTTTCTATTGCAAATAGTGCTGCAATGAACCTATGACTGCAGGTGTCTTTTGGTAGAACAATTTATTTTCCTTTGGGCACATATCCGGTAAAGGTGTTGTTGAGTCAAATGGTAATTCTGTTTTTAGTTCTTTGAGAAATCTCCAACCTGCTTTCCACAGGGGCTGAACCAATTTACATTCTCACCAATAGTGTGTAAGCATTCCCTTTTCTCCACAACCTCACCATCAGTTATTTTCTGACTTTCAGTCCTTTGTCAGATCCATAGTTTGCAAATATATTCTCTCATTCTGTAAGTTGTCTGTTTACTCTGTTGACAGTTTCTTTTGCTATGCAGTAGCTCCTTAATTTAAGTCCCATTACTCTATTTTTTATTTTGTTGCATTTGTTTTTGGGGTCATCATCATAAACTGTTTGCCTAGGCCAATGCTTAGAAGAATATTTCCTAGGTTTTCTTAAAGCAGTCTACAAACTCAACATTATTCCTATCAAATTACCAACATCATTTTTCACAGAATTAGAGAAAAAAATATTCCAAGATTCATATGACCTAAAAAAGAGCCAGAATAGCCAAGGGAATCCTAAGTAAAGACATAATGCCAGATGCCTCATATTACTTGACTTCAAACTATACTACAAGGCTAGAGTAACCAAAACAACATGGTACTCATTCAAAAATAGACACACAGCCAGTGGAACAGAATAGAGGCCCCTGAAATAAAACTGCACACCTACAATCAATTAATCACTGGCAAGACTATACAAGAGAAGGATTTTCTGCGCAATATATGGTGCAGGGAAAACAGGCTAAGCATATGCAGAAGAAGGAAACTGATCCCTACCTCTTACCATGTACAAAAATTAACTCAAGATAAAGACGTACGTGAGCTTATTTTTCTCTAATTTGGGTATTTCACTTCTATTAGAGCCTAAAATAATTAAAATAAGCACAATTTCGTCATCTGGAATCTGCTACCAAATAATATATGTGCCCTCATTAGTGTTTGTGTTCACAGTCCAAGTGGCAGCAAGAAGCACTACTTGGGTTGAAGGCCACTGATAAAATTGTGTGAATAAATGCAAAAATTAGCATTTGCACCATTTGATGTCATAGCACAAGGTGGGAGAACGTGATTACATTGAATTTCACATGAAAAATCTACACCATGCACTTCTACAACCACAGTAATATTTTCAACAAAGTGACATCTTTGGGCTTCAGTCACTTAAAATGAAGTGTTAGTGTTTATTGGTTTGGTACTCATATTAGGATTTTTTACATATGATTTTCAAATTTCTTTAGTTTTATAGTTATATGAAAGTATAACCATAGGAGTTTATTAGGTTTGGTATGTCTCTATAAATTTAATATAATTGTAAATACAGTTTAAGGCAAAATATTATTCAGCAATGGTCATTCATGAGAAATCCTTTCTTTGAGTGAAACTGTTTCATTTTTCAAGATTGAAAATCATACCTGTGACTTCAGCAGTGACATGGGGAAAGCTGCTATACAGTCATTTCTGGAGCTTCAGAGCCACGATAGAGTAGACAGGATGGGATCCTTCTGTTGCTGTCTTTCTGACTGTTTCAACCCAATCACAAAGTGTTTTTAATCTCAATGGTCTCTATATGGTGCAATGTGTGTGTGTTTGTGTGTGTGAGTGAACACACACGCATGTGTTTGTGTAGTTTTTACAGTACCAAAATAAACCATATGAGAATTAAAGTATTTGTTCAACTTGTTACTGGTATCAGGAAGACTAAAAGAATACGACATCTATATGTAAGGTTAGAATTTTATATTTTAGAGCTATTTTATTTATTTCTGGATGATTTGTTTTTGATAAAGAATGGCCAGGTGCACTAGGAATGAATCTTTTCTCTTTTAGTTTTCAGGTCAAGAGATTTTGAAAGGAGATGTACCATCAGTGTGCTTTTAAACATCAGACTAAAAATAGCACTCATATGCCCATAGGAATTTAGTAACATTGGAAAAGAAGATACTGAGCTCAACCGATCATGATGACAATGCTGGTCAACACAAGTGTCAGATACTAAGGTCACTCTCAACTTTTACTGATTAATCAGAATCTGGTGCAGTTCTCTAGGCCATACTTTCATATGTAAATTTTTATTTTATGTCACATATATCACACATCACGTCACTTGACCCTCCAAATTTCCCAATGACCATGTAACTTCCTAAGTAACTTCTTTCTTTCAATATCTATAAGCTCTTCAGCCTTTCGTCCTTTGTCCAGGTATAGCAGTGTCTTCAGGGTTGTATTTTCTTCTTTATGTACAAAAGGAGCTCTACTAAGACATACGACTAGACATGATATCTCCTTAAATAGACATTATACAGACATCAAAACTGAAGTTGAAATAAGGAAGAGAGACAGTAGGGGAGCATGCACCCTGAAATTTTAGGTTCTACTTAACCAAGGTTCCAGTCCTTACTCAGCCATTAACCTGAAAAACTTTAGGCTGCTCACTCAGCCTCAATTTCAGTGGGAGCCATTGGAAATTGGATGGGTAACCTCTAAGAACCAAAAATCTATTGGATCTATTAGTTCTAAAGTCACAAGTAAAAAAAAAAAAAAAAAGGAAGAAGAATCAATTAATGAAGTATGCAATATATTTTATTGTGGTTATTCCTTTTTATAAGCTTCATGTTATCTTTTTTAAGTTTCTTATAATTTACAAAGGTATGCCTACACAAGGTAAAAAATAAAATCACAGAAGTAAGCCTCCTGCATAGACTGCAGATTCAGTTCTCCTCTATAGAGAGAAACAAGTTTTATATCTTCTTCCACATATTTTTGATGCCTAATTTCAAACAAATTGGAAAATGCTGCATATAGTACTCCAAAATTTATTTTTTTCACTTCACAATCTATAATGGCCACTTTTCTGTATTACAGCACAAGGGTAAATCTCATTTTTTGAATGTTGAGTAATAATTCCATTTTATTAATAAAACACCATGTTTGTCTTGTAATTTATTTGTACATTCAACATAAATCAGGAAAAAGTTAACCAAACTTTCACAGTGAAGTACATGATAACATAAAACTAGGAACTGCTAATAAATGATATTGAATATCCAATATTTGTCCAATATTCTATGCTTAAGATCCCAGCCCAAAAATCACTAAAAAGTTTTGACTGTGCTCCTGTATCTTTAGTTATACAGATTATCCCAAAGACATAACATACATAATATTCGTGTAAATCTTCAAAGGAGTGAAAGTATTTTAGTAATTTGAAAAAAATTAAAATATTTGCTAAATGACAACGAATCTGAGTAGTTAACAACGAAAAAGATTCTCCAAAGTTACAGGAGCACTTAAAGTAAATGTTATACAATTGAAGATCCACTAAATAAGAACAGCAAGTGAAAGAAACAAAATTAAAACTTCTAAAGTTTTTTTTTTTTTTTTTTCTGTTCTTTCAGTTAGATTTGCATGTGCATTTGACAACATGCTCATTTACTGTTGGTCCTGATATGGTGCAGGTTTTGAAGATACATGAAGCACTGAGTTAATGCATTGAATTAAAATCTACAGGTATCTTGTATTTCAAGAAGCATATGTATGTATGATTACCATTCCTGTCTAAAAAAAAATTAAAACCTAAGGCAAGATTCACTTAAATTGTAAATGGTTCTAAGTGAAATCCCTTTAATAGCAAATTAAAATGTACTCATAATATAATCTGAAATTGATCAGGCATTTATGGTGTGCCTGTGCTATGCACTGTCACATAAATCATATGATTTAATTCCATAAAAAGCTGTATAAAGAGTTGTTATTTATATTACTATTGTTTTTGTTATATTCATTATTATTATCTAATGATTGTGTTATGGCTAGTACATATAAAACACTCTACAAATATTTATTGAAGAAAAATGAATAAATGCATGCATCTTTATTTTGTAAGTAAAGAAGCAGGCTTAGCGTGATTAAGCCAAGGAAATTCTGAGCAATTACACATTAACAAAATTAATAGGACACTATCCTCTCTTTATAATAACTCCCAGAAAATATGCTATTGCCCATACTATTAACCTTTTTGAGAGAAAATTTGCACTTATTTCTGGTGCCTTTTTTATGGTCAATTATCTCAAAAACATTCAACAAACCCATGTGAAGTCCATTGGAATTTCAAGATTAGTTTCCAGTAGTTGCCAAAGATTGAAAGATGACACGCTAGCGAACGTTGGTGAAATTTCATAGATAAACCTGAAAAAGCTAGAATAAAGTTTAAATAAAGTTTTAAAGAGTTTGGTAACTTGATGACCAAGTATAAAAACAATGAAAGCAAACTATTTGAGTACTATATCAACAAAATTAATTATGGAAGGTATATCAGTGTTTTAAGAGCTCCCACTAAAATTGGGGTTCCAAAACCAGAGAGACTAGCAACCCTCCCCTAAAGGAAAATGAAGGGAAGCTGGGCATGGGTGTTTACGGTGTGCCTCTCACCTTGGGATACCTTTCTCACCTGGCAAATGGCCTAATGGCTAGTTGTCCAACCACTGCCATGGCGGCTTCCTTACACAGGAAACTTTATGCTGACAGATGCCCTTGTGGCTTTTGTCTGACCCATGTCCAGTTTATGCCTGGCTCTGGGTGCTAGGGGCCTGGCCTCTTGTTCTCCCTGTTGTCAGGTTGGGAAATGGCCTGAAACAGTTCCTCGTTCTTCAGATGGAAGGTGCAAATTTAATACACCACTACAATAGGAAACAAGTTCAAAGATTTTTACTTCGAGATCCTGGGCATGGAGGGCATAATGAGTCAGGAGGGCAGTCCTCTGTTCCCAGGTCATGCAAGGCAAGAATAAAGAGTCAGGCAGAGACAGAGAGAGAAAGAGAGAAGCCCATGGCAACTAACAGTATATAAAGAGGAATAGGGTATGAGTCACTCTAAGTTCACATGCAAATGCCTGAATGGTCTGTTTAAAAAAAGAGGAAGGAAAGCTGAAGGCCTCCTAGGGAGAGACGTCTTTTAAGTCCTTATGTCTGGTCACAGGCTTGAATCATTTAGGTGTGGTGTAAAACTGAAAATTGCATCAAGGGTGGCTGAGTGCAGCTTCAGGTATGAGCTCTGCTTCCAGCATGAGGCTGCTTCCTGTATTCAAAATGGATACCGACGCATCACAGTATTATAAGAATTAACTGCCACCAATTACTATAAATGTTAAGTTCAGAACATAATAAAGGCAAGACACACATGAGGAATTAGAAATGCTCTTTTAACAATTTAGATTTCTATTCTCATTGTAAGCAATGACCAAATGGAATCATTAATACTCAAGTTTGATCAGATAGGGGAAGAAAAATATAGATAGCATGAGAAAGAAAAATATAGCCTTACCCAAGTGGAACTATTACAGAATTCTAAACCACATCTCGAGAGAGAAGCTTGCTTTTGTTTTGAGAGATGCTGTTGATGTTAGTCATGATGTAATACAAAGGTAGCATGGTATAATAATACTTGAGAAGAAAACATTTGTTCAATGTATGCTTTGTGATAATGTGCTTTACTTTGATTCTTCCCATAACAGAGCAATGTGGTTATTATTATCCCCAAATCACAAATGAAGAAACCAATTGAATCAGAAGCATGAGAGTATGATTCTAGCGCAAGCCCTTCTAGTTATGAGCTCTGTGTCCCTGGGGAAATCACATCACTGAGCTTTAGTTTCTTCTCCAATAATACATAGATGATACTTGCCCTGATGAACTTCCAGAGTTGCTTGTGATGGCAATTAAATACGTCAAGCCTCTTAGGGAAACTGTTTAATCTCCTTATACGTCAGTTTCCATATTGGTAAGATTAGGATAATAATAATGCTCATCTCATAGAATCATTGTATTAAATGATGTAACACATAAAAAGTTCTTAGGACATGTTGGTCATATTAATTTCTTCTGGAGAGAGAAACAGTATCTGCACATCTTTGCCAAATTTAACAGATGACTAAATAATGTGTATATTTAATTCTGTCATTATCAGCAAACATTTCTTGAAAATCAAGGCTTTGAAAAATACTAAGCTAAATATTTCAGGGGATGCAAAGACGAATAGGTTGGAATCTCTTCACTTGGAGGATTCAGACTGCTGAGAGAAATAAACACATAAATAACTATAATGAAAGGGTATGATATATTGAAAGCATCAAAGAGAAATTTCTACTATAATCTAGGCATGAAATAAATATTTTCTTGTCTTCATTTATTTGAGTCTGATCAGTCCCTTGGTCCATAGTAACTGAAGGACAACATATACGGAGGTATTTTCACACTTGATGAACACAATAAAAATTTATACTCATATTCTGGGTCCTGTGACCCAACATGAAATGAAGATGTAGTATTTCTACTGAGAGTTCTAGTCATCAGGATGTCCTCTGGAAATTAATAGAACATAACTGGTCCATGAACTTGGAATTATTTTTCCCAGAGTACAAATGGATTTGTGCTGATGCTTTTATGTTCTCTTGTTACTTTTGCTACGTACGTTAATGACAGGTGCCTATGCTTGGGAATCAGTCATTAAGCATGGAATCAATCAAAGATAAAAGACACGTAAAGAGATTGAACTTGAAACCTCATTTCTCTAGGTTGTTACTATGCAATCAGTCTGTTGAATTCAGATGGCTAGACACTACACTGAGAAGGCTGCTCTTTTTCCTTTTTATATGTATGGTCAGGAGGGATTCATTCTAGGTCATTGAAGCTCAGATTGTATACTTCAGTTCTTCACCAAAAATTCAATTAAATCATCAGTAGCACCACTTTGATACCATCCCATCTACACTGCAAAATCACCTTTTCCTAGATCTTTGTTGGAGTTTTTCATTGATGGCTACTATTTGAAAAATAATTTGAGAATCTTCCCTAGACTTTTGCAATAACCTCTTCACTGGCCTCAGTTCTACAGTTTCTCTTCATTTCAAATCCATTCTGGAAAATTTTTATTGTGTTCCTCAGTTGTCAAAATACTTCCATTATGTTATCATTCAGTTACCAAAGGGCTAGGCAGGGTCAAATAAATGAAAGCAAGAAAATATTTTATTCACACTGGAAAGAGAGTAAGAATTTCTCTCTGATATTCCCATACATCACAGTCTTTAATTATCATTATTTATATGTTTATTTCTCTTGGGAGGCTATAAGTCTTCAGAGTCTATTGATTCTCTCCTATTGATCTTTGCATATCCTAAGGTGCAAGTATATTAC
Organism: Piliocolobus tephrosceles; assembly: GCF_002776525.5. Classification (NCBI taxonomy): domain Eukaryota; kingdom Metazoa; phylum Chordata; class Mammalia; order Primates; family Cercopithecidae; genus Piliocolobus; species Piliocolobus tephrosceles. Next base: position 2,687,625 of record NC_045438.1, read on the forward strand.
AATCAAGATAAACAATTTTTAGTGATTATTACTGCTTTATTGAAAACACTCAAATTCCAGAATATTTCTCCCACCTACATAAATTCCAATCTTAACTCCTAATATTCTCTCATATGTACCTTATGCTCAAGTGAATTCCAAACCTGAAGAGTTAAAGGAAACATAGAAAGATACAAAATTGTCTCATCTCCCAACATTCTACATTATTACATTGTAGGCAGTGTTGAGAAGTACTTAGTTTTGTTTTTGTTTTTATTTTTGTTTTAAGACAGAGTCTCACTCTATCGCCCAGGCTGGAGTGCACTGGCACAATCTTGGCTTACTCCAATCTCTGCCACCTGGGTTCAAGTGATTCTCCCGCCTCAGCCTCCTGAGTAGCGGGGATTACACGCACCTGCCACAGAACCCGGCTATTTTCGTATTTTTAGTAGAGATGGGGTTTCACCATCTTGGCCAGGCTGGTCTTGTACTCCTTACCTTGTGATCCACCTGCCTCAGCCTCCCAAAATGCTGGGATTACAGGCGTGAGCCACTGCACCCAGCCTGGAAGTATTTACTTTTAAACATGTAACATAGATAATAACGTAACATAATATATATAAGTGGCCCATGTATTTTGAATTATTTTTCCCAGAGTGCAGATGGATTTGTGCTGATTCTTTTATGATCTCCTCTTACTATTCTACCTAAGTTAAAGGCAGGCCTAGGCTTGGGAATAAGTCTTTAAGCATGGAAGCAAACAAAGATAAAAGACAAGTAAAGAGATTAAGCCTGAAACCTCTTTTGGTAAATATATATACACAAAGCTGATATTTCCAACTCTAGAATAAGTAAACTATTTTCTGTTCTTCAAGGCCACTCTGCCATTTCCTATGCCTAAGTTTTTTAAAATTATTATTATCAACTTAAAATGGTGAGAATTGAAGCTGGCTGGGCTTCTGGGTCACGTGGGGACTTGCAGAACTTTTCTGTCTAGCTAAAGGATTGTAAATGCACCAATCATCTCTCTATGTCTAGCTAAAGGTTTGCAAATGCACCAATCAGCACTCTGTCAAAACGGACCAATCAGCACTCTGCAAAATGGACCAATCAGCTCTCTGTAAGGTGGACTAATCAGCAGGATATGGGTGGGGCCAAATAAGGGAATAAAAGCAGGCCACTTGAGCCAGCAGTGGCAATCTGCTCAGGTCCCCTTGCACGCCATGGAAGCTTTGTTCTTTCGTGCTTCACAATAAATCTTGCTGCTGCTCACTCTTTGGGTCCATGCCACCTTTATGAGCTGTAACACTCACCATGAAGGTCTGCAGCTTCACTCCTGAAGCCAGCGAGACCATGAACCCACCAGAAGGAATGAACAACTCCAGACATGCCGCCTCTAAGAGCTGTGACACTCACTGCAAAGGTCTGCAGCTTCACACCTAAAGTCAGCGAGACCATGAACCCACCAGAAGGAAGAAACTCCCGACACATCTGAACATCTGAAGGAACAAAGTCTGGACACACCATTTTTAAGAACTGTAATACTCACCACGAGGGTCTGTGGCTTCATTCTTGAAGTCAGCAAGACCAAAAAGCCACCAATTCTGGACACAATGGTAAGTTCCTTCTCAGATCACTGCTTCTCAATGTTCATCTTAAATAACATCACCTGTCTGAAGTTTTTCCTGATTTATTGCTTTTCTAAGAGCCTATATTTTGCTTCTATCCGTGCTTTGATAACTTACTAGTCTGTCTTATAATATGGACATCTATATACTTGTTATCTCCATCAACAAATATAATCTGCTTAAGTTTATATTGTCTTCGACTTTCTAAAAAAACTCTGATACACTGAGTATTTTATATAGAGATGAGTAGCTCTAAGCAGATAATTTTTAAAGAAATTAGGTATTATGCCAACCTACACTTTTTAGTTACTTCAGCTGTCCCTGTAATTCCCAAATTGGAGCTGGTTATCAAGTGCAAATTGTCTGGAATTGGCTCCTTCCGGTGGGTTCTTGGTCTTGCTGACTTCAAGAATGAAGCTGTGGACCCTTGCAGTGAGTGTTACAATTCTTAAAGATGGTGTGTCCAGAGTTTGTTCCTTCAGATGTTCAGATGTGCCCGGAGTTTCTTCCTTCTAGTGGGCTTTGTGGTCCTGCTGACTTCAGGAGTGAAGCCGCAGACCTTCCCAGTGAGTGTTACAGCTCTTAAAGGTGGCACGTCCAGAGCTGTTTGTTCCTCTCGGTGGGTTCATGGTCTCACTGGCTTCAGGAGTGAAGCTGCAGACCTTTGCAGTGAGTGTTAGTGCTCATAAAGGTAGTGCGGTAGTAACCAACAGCAAGAGTTATTGTGAAGAGCAAAAGAACAAAGCTTCCACAGTGTGCAAGACAACCCCAACTCGCTCCTGCTGCTACTGGCCCCAGTGGCCAGCTTTTATTCCCTTATTTGGCCCAGCCCATATCCTGCTGATTGGTCCATTTTACAGAGTGCTGATTGGTGCACTTACAAACCTTTAGCTAGATACAGAGCACTGATTGGTGTGCTTACAATCCTTTAGCTAGACAGAAGAGTTCTCCAAGTCCCTACCTGACCCAGAAGCCCAGCCGGCTTTACCTCCCACAAAGACAGTTAACGTATCACATAAGAAACTTACCTGTCAAAAGATATTAGCCAGCACCCAAATTCACCTTAAATGTGCCTTTTTTCTAAAGCAAATGTGTTGCACACTAAATGCCAGCAAGTCTATTTGGTTGCACTGGGCCACATAAAGTTGGAGATTTCTAATTATCAGCACAGCAGCATAAGGCTTTTACATAATAACTTAGTTTAACATAGCAGCATTCCCCTGAACAGGGGGTGAAGGTAGCAGATAATGATAGAAGACAGTAGTTTTCAGCACTTCTGCTACTTGAGGAGGAGGTACTTATGGCCCCATGCACAAAGTCCAGGAGGAAGGATTCCTGGGCCAGCCCATGCAGTAGTGCTTCAGGGCCTACGGAAAAGGGCAACTTGCTTAATCACTGTTGATTATGACATCCATTCCTCATTCACTGCAACAGGAGGGATGGGTACTGAGGCCAAAGGGAGGCTATTCAGGAACCTCTACTCCAGCCCCTGATGTTGTAAACAAATCTCCCTGCCGCCCTGCATTCCTTATGACATCGGCTTCATCCTCCTCCTTACAGAATCCTGCTCCTTATACCATTGTAGTCTTAACACCATTCTAAAATATAAACTATTGAAATCCTTTTTTCTTCCTTCCTCAAACCTAATTACCCCTTTTTCTCATGTTCCCAAATGTCTGTTTCCTGTGGCACAAATGACTTTTGTACAGCCATTAAGAACCCTATATTGTTCCAACTTAAGACTCTCAGGAAATATACCGATGGCTTGAGGTACTCTGGAATCATGGAAGCGTGCAGTAAAATCTTCCAAACCTATGTCAAGAAAACAGACTTTTCCAAGGTTGAGAAAGTCTTTTCTCCACCCTCTAAAATAAAAACAAAACAAATTCTTCTTATATTATTGCAAAATTTTTTGTAGTTAACCCTTTCTGCCTCTTTACTGTTAACGTTACACCCGCTCCTGGGAAGTGTCAGGAGGCTTTAGAGTCCATCGGAGCCGGTCTCTGAATCTTCATCCCCATGCAGAGTTATTTGTCTGCTTGGGAATTTTTAGTATCAGGAGACCTACATTAATTTTAAATTACGTTAAAGAACAGTGTTATATATTATACGTTTATAAACAGGGACATAGGTTTCTAATGTTTGAAAAAGAGGACAATTTGACAATAGAGAAGAGCAATAAACAAGGTTAAAAACTAATCCAAACCTAGTTCAAAATTCATCGTGGTCGAAGGAGCATGAATGAAGAAAATGTACTTGCCACATGAGGCAAATCAAAGTTTTCTGGGAATTCATCGAGGAAATGTCTAATATTTTTCTAAATTACATTGTCGATTCTATACACTCGTACCTCCCATCTACCCTAGATAAGCTTACTTTTGTTCAACTGGGCACAAGTGAGCAATTTAATTTATAATATCAACTAGTCTTTAGATGTTTCTTAAAAATGATAGCATATAGTTGGTCATTTTCAGGCTAAAACTTTGTGATGTATCCAACTGTTTGCAGAAGAAAGCACACCCTTCCTCCAAAATTTTTTCACATAAAGAATGGACATTTAAACCTTATTTTCAAAAGAAAACAGAAGAAACCTAACCTTGGAAAATCTCATAGGTCAAAAACTGAGGATGTGGCTTAGGATTTAGGTGATTTAAGGAATAATATGATCTTTTCCTCTGCATCAATCTGTTCCATTAAATATTACCCTGGTAAAATCACTAAATGTAGGGCGCAGTTTCTACTTTGTAAAATGGAGATTATATGATCATATATGCTAGACAGATTACAATCATAAGTACATACATAAAATATGAAAAGTAGTTTGTAAGTTGTAAGAGATTATACACGTAAGACAAATAGAATCCCCCACTCCTCTAGACCTGGAGCAGTTGCCTGTCATTCTCATTTGACCTTGTGTTTCAGCTAGATGTTAATTATGATTGGAAAAGGGGCTTCCCCCATTTTTGTTCCTGAAGGTACCCTTTTCGGCGTTACTTTCCTGAAAGTAAAATGTGTTAAATACATGTTGCAAATAAGCATTGCTGTCTCCTTCTTCTATAATTTTGTTTGCTTTGAACATTTGGTTTATGTTCTAAACTGTAAAATTATTTAGAGTGAGACTCCAAAATCTATACAATGAAACCCACATAGCTCCCCTACCTCCAACTTATGACCTAGACAAGTCTCATTGGTACTTTTTCTTTCTAAACTCGGCACCACTAACACACACACACACACACACACACACAAAGCCAGTAAAGTCTTGGTAGAGGGAGCATAAATCAAGCAGAGATTCTTTGCAAATGTGCGTAAGTACTTGAAGAGTGATAAATTTAAAACACCATATATATTGAAACTCAGGTTGGATTCCGAATTCTACCATTTATTAACTTACATTATCTTGATTGAGTAGGATACCTACTTCTCAAATTTTGTTTTTTGTCTGTAGGATAGAGAAAAGAATATCTTTTTTTCATATAATCACGGTGCTTTAGAAGGATATTTGGGAAAGTACTTTATAAATTATAAAGCAGTCTAGAAATAGAAAGTATTGTTGCTACTATAACAGTAATAATTATTAATATCACTTATCAAAGGAACAAAGCCTGATTGATGCTGCAGTTCCATGCACCTGGTGTCCTGAATTCTGGGTGCTGTCCTGGATTCTGCATTAGGTCAACACTAGAACCAGCACCTCCATGCGAGGCTGCAGTTACTAGCTGAGGAGCAGTTAATAGAATCGGCATTAGGCAAATAGTCCAAAGTCTCCATTCACTGCAATCTCTGCCTCCCAGGTTCCAGTGATTCTCGTGCCTCAGCCTCCGAGTAACTGGGACTACAGAACTGCACCACCACACCTGGCTAATTTTTGTATTTTTAGTAGAGACAGGGTTTCACCATGTTGGTCAGTCTAGTCTCAAACTGCTGACCTCAGATGATTTGCCCTCCTCAGCCTCCCAAAATTCTGTGATAATAGGCATGAGCCACCGTGCCTGGCCTGGAAGATGAGATGTTATTGAAGGTAATGGCAGTTAAAGTGAACAGAAAGCAAAAAGATGGAAGAATTTGAGAAGCTGGAATTTCTGGAGTGACGTTCTCTACAAGACTCTACCAATGGCATGACATCCTGGGGACGTCATACATTAAATGGCATATTGGGAATGTCAATCACAGAATTAAAGGCTGTACAAGTTAGTCAGCTAGCCCAACCTGAGTTACACAAAATGAAATCTGGGAATAGAGATGTGGAAATGGCTGGTCCAGAAACACAAAGCTGTGGTGGATAATACATTTGATCTTGAATTATTTTGAATTAAAATTGGAAAGATTTAAATTGGAAATTACTTTAAAATGAAATATTATATGAGTGAATTGGGCTTTTAGCAATATTGTGATATGATTTGCTTTCTTTCTAGGTTTGTTTGTAGATGGTATCTCAGAATCCAGTTCCCCTCTCTTATCTCTCCAAATTATTCTTAAATACAGCAAGTTTCCAAATTTCCAAGCAGGATCAGATGTATTACCACTTAGAAGGAGGAAATTCAAGATGTTTATCTTATTTTACTATGGCATGAACCACTTAAAAAAAAACTAAATAAAAATCCTATAACTTTTACCTCCAATCTTACTATCAAAATATTTACTTATTATAGTATCAAGATGACTCCTAAGAATAAGAGTGTTATTGAAAATATGTATAATCATCCTCTACATAATAAATATATGCAGATGCATTTAATATAGATATTATTAACACAATTTAAATCAATAAAGTGTTTTTATTCTCTTTTAAATATAAATTTTTTATGATTTCAAAAATTTTGAAACTTCTGCACTACCACATGGATGTTAATCGTTTATTAAATGTTAACTGAGCAGTGGCACAGGAAGATAGCCATAAATATTAAGTTTTTTATCCTAAACATATTTATACTTTATAATACTAATAATATTGATGATAAACCTTTTTATCATTTACTAACTGCTTACTTTGTGTGTAAAGTGTTTTCACTTATTGTCATTTCTGTCCATTTGAGATTCTATTACAAAAATTTTTTTTATCAGTTTGGTAGCTTACACCACAAACATTTATTTCTCACAGTGCTGTGGCTGGGAGGTCCAAGATCAACAGGCCGGCAAATTTGGTCCCTGGGGCACCAAAGAAGAATGGACACTTAAACCTTATTTTCTGCTTCCTTGTTCAAAGATGGTGACTTCTCACTGAGTCCTCACTTTGGGGGAAGGGGTGAGGGAGATTGCTGTAATGTCTTTATGGGGGCAATAACCCTATTCATGAGCACTCCAATCTTATGACTGATTTACTTCCCAAAGGTTTCACCCCCTAATGCCATTATCTTGAGGGTTCGAATTTTAATGTGTGCCTAGAAGTGGGGAGATACACATTCAATTCATAATAATTGAATTATTTATTCTTCATAAGAATCTAAAAGAACTACCCACTTTGGGAGGCTGAGGCGGGCAGGTCACCTAAGGTCTGGAGTTTGAGACCAGCCTGGCCAACATGGCAAAAGCCCATCTCTACTAAAAATACAAAAATTAGCCAGGCATGCTGGCATACGCCTGTAGTCCCAGCTACTCAGGAGACTGAGGCAGGAGAATTGCATGAACCCGGGAGGCGGAGCTTGCAGTGAGCTGAGATCCGGCCACTGCACTCCAGCCTGGGCGACAGAGGGAGACTCCGTCTCAAAAAAAAAAAAAAAAAGAAAGAAAAAGTTCCAGTGTTACACCATTCCTTCTGAATCTGCATCCCTAGACAGGGTAACCAGGAAACGTGACAGCACCCAGGCAGTCCAGTCAAAAATCTCTGACAGGAGCTGCCCCTCTCCGCACAGCCCGAGACCCGAAAGGGAAACAAATACATCCAGTGCAAGAAGTGTCGGGGAAACTCTAGGGTGCCATGACCGAGCCGCAGGAGCCATGTCTGACTAATGCTGATGGGAGAGCAGTCTCAGGGGTCAGGAAACCTCAACTTCAAACACCAAGAAAATGACAGCAGAAAACCTTGTATTAAAAGTAGAGAGGTGAAAGGTAGTCAAACTTAAACGAACTCAAGTGTTACCTCTAAACTTTCTTTAAAAAATCTCATCATTGACTTTTTAAAATAAATAGGCATTTTTTTTTCCATCCTTCCATCAGCATAGAGCAAGAATGGCTTGTGATTGATCAATAAGGACACGTAGGAAAGGCACAGAAGGAAGCCGTACATAGTCACGGTGTGCTTGCTCACCCCAGCACAGCTATTCGTTTTGGTGGCTGCCTTTTCCCTTTGTTGTCAAAAAAGATTTAAATGTCTAAAGAGTACATTGTAAACATTCTTACTCTCTTTATAATGCCTAAATTTTTGGAGTGTAAACAAAACATATCAACTATCTCTCCCCACCCCCTGCAGATATGAACTATCTTTGGGTAAGTTGGCAGCTTGACAAATTATAATACATAATTGAAAAATATAGTAAGTTCCTACTATTTGTCCTCAACGAACCAGACATATAGTTGTTTTCAAAACACTCTCCCTGTCTTCAAGGATTTTATTCTAGTTAGAGTGACCCTCCCTGAAATAAGCGGACTCACAGCTTGATAACTTTTATTCCCCACTTCGCCTCTTCCCACTTCCAACACATACAATATTTAAAATCACAAATTAAAACAAAATATATTTTGACCCTTATATTTATAATGGGTCAATATTTCAAGTAGGATTCTCCTTTTCCTTAGAGACCAGTAAAGCGGGAAATCAACATCCTGCCTCAGAAGGTCTTTTTCTGCAGCTTTTTGTCTAGTAGCATCCTTCTAAGTACTATTTAAGGGAGATCTTAATTAACAGACATATATACTGGATTAAATGGAACTGATGCCAGTGGAAAGTCTGGCCAATGATAGCCCATGTAACACTTACACAAACATTTCTACATGAATGAATGAACATAAGTTCGATGGAATCTTTGGAAATGAAAGTCAATGTGCTCTACTAAAAGAATCCGATGCAAATTAAGATATTATGGACACTTATCTGTGAACACAATTTCCTGTGACTCCATAGGTATAGGAGGCAAACATTTTACTTCAGGAAGACAAAAGTGTTTGTTTGTTTGTTTAGACTTGTGTAGGCAATATCGAAAACTCCTTACAATAAGGAATGAATCAAATTAGAGAGATTAAAGAAAATGAGACAGTGGCAACTGATGAAACACAACATTTAAGGAAACTCACTAAAATTTGTTGCTGCATTTATTCAAGTCCACTATTCAATAAATCCAAAACATCTGACCCACTGACAGAACTAAAAATAAAAAAAAATTAAGAATAAATCCCTCTCCAGTATTTCAGAGTATGTATTCATGGTACAGATGCAAAATATTACATTTCTGATATTTGACTTTCTTATTAATCCTCCTCTCCTATTTTCTTCTCTTAATTTGAGGGGAGAAGTTAATTTGGAGCAGCTCAGTCATGACTTTTTTTTCTTCGAGTTTATAAAGTTATAGCTTTTACTTTTGAAAAATACAGGCCCTTCTTCAGATTATGAAACTGATACACTGCCTACGCCACTAAGAAGACAATAACTACAGGCCTTTCTATTTGCTGGTGAAAACTTTTTTCTATCAGATTTTTTAAAAAAATTATTGTACCCTAAAGCTACAGAGTAAAGCAAATCTTCTTCAGGTATCACAAACTGTTCTCACAAGTATTAATATGAGATACCATCCCACAGCAGTCAGAATGGTTATTATTTATTTTTATTTATTTTACTTTCAGAGGTACATGTGAAGGGTATATAGGTAAATTAGTGTCAAAGGGGTTTGGTATATATATTATTTCATCACCCACATAGTAAACATGGTACCTGATAGGTATTTTTCTTATCCTCTCCCTCCGTCCAATCCTCCACCTTTAAGAAGGCTCCAGTGGCCAAGATCGCGCCACTGCACTCCAGCCTGGGAGACAGAGCAAGACTCTATCTCAAAAAATAAATAAATAAAAATTAAAAAATTAAAAAAAAGAAGGCCCCAGTGTCTGTTATTCTCCTCTTTGTGTCCACATGTTCTCATTATTTAGCTTCCACTTACAACTAAGAACATGTAGCATTTGGTTTTCTGTTCCTGCATTAGTTTGCCAAGGATAATGCCTCCAACTCCATCCTTGTTGCTACAGAGAACGTAATCTTGCTATTTTGTATGGCTACATAGTATTCCATATTATATATGTACCACATATTTTAAATCCAGTCTATCATTGTTGGGTATTTAGGTTGATTCCATGTCTTTGCTATTTTGAATAGCGCTGCAGTGAACATACATGTGCATATGTCTTTATGTGTCTTCATGGTAAATTATGGTAGAACTATTTCTATTCCTCTGGGTATATGATCACTAATGAGATTGCTGGATCAAATGGTAATTCTGTTTTTAGTTCTCTGAGAAATTGCCACACTGCTTTTCCACAATGGCTGAACTAATTTACAGTGAAATTTAAATTTAATTTATACTACAAAATCTGTAATTCTGATGGAATCTCCTTGTCAAATCATCAGGAGACAAGTGCCAATCATTTCTTCTCTCACATAAAAAAGATAAAATGAAATGACTAATAATTTCTCATTTAAACATAAAGCTTTAGTGTATCGTTTTATTTAAATTAATACTGAGGAACTTCAATTTCAAGATACAGGTATTAGATGAGGCAGGTCATTTCTTCTGCTGCAACAATTTTTTTTTTTTTTTTGAGACAGAGTCTCGCTCTGTCACCACGGCTGGGTTGCAGTGGCGTGATCTCAGCGTACTGCAAGCTCTGCCTCCTGGGTTCACACCATTCTCCTGCTTCAGCCTCCTGAATAGCTGGGACTACAGGCCCCTGCCACCACACCCGGCTAATTTTTTTTGTATTTTTAGTAGAGACGATGTTACACCGTGTTAGCCAGGATGGTCTCGATCTCCTGACCTCGTGATCCACCCACCTCGGCCTCTCAAAGTGCTGGGATTACAGGCGTGAGCCACTGTGCTCGGCCAACAATTTTTTAAAAAGATAAATTATTTTAAAAATCATATTCTTATAGTCATTCCAGAACTGATGAAGCAAAAAGGACCAAACATGCTAAAATCTCAGATAGAAAAACCTTCATCTGCATTTTCTTCCCTGAAGGCACTTGCCAAGATCAACGTAAACAGATAATCAGTCTTTACAGGGGCAGACAGACTTTACCAGGGGAAAGAGAAATCAGCTAAGCTTTTCAGGCTATTATTTTTTAAAAATTTTATGCCCATAAATTTGATAAGTTTGCTTTAATAGTCAAAACTAATACAAAAACAAATAGAGAATCTGAAGGCCATAAGCCATTCTACCAAAATAAAACAAAAAAGTGCAGTCTAAATGGTATTATTGATGAATTCTACCAAACAGAAAAAAAATAGGGCTAAACTTATTAAATTATTTCAGAGAAAGACAACAATTCCTAATGTGTTTCATGAGGCCAGCATAACTCTTAACACCAAAACACTAAAAGGGTACTATAAGGAAGAATTACTGGCTACCATGTCTCCTAAACGTGACTGCAAAAATCTTCAGCAAAATGTTGGCAAATAGAATTCAGTATATTATTTTTAAAAAAGACATTTTGACCTGGAATACGTTAAAACATGGGAGTTTATTCTAGGAATACAAGGTGAGTTTAACATTTAATAAATCTATCAATGTAATTTGCCACATTAACTAAATGAATGAAAAACTCATAGGATATTTTAAATAGATGCAAAAAAGTATTTGATAAAAATTTAAGAGCTATTTATAGCAAAAAAAATCTTACCCAACTGAGTATAAAAATTGCTTTAATCTGATAGAATATCTATAAAAAGTATTATACTAACAGAATATTTAATGGTGATCTCATCAACACTTCTCCCCCGAGTTTAGGAATGAGAAAATCAGGTTTACTATCACTAATTCCATTCAGTGTTGTACTGGAAGTACTAGTCAGTGGAAGAAGACAAAAAAATAAATGATAGAAATACTACGAAGAAGAAAACTATCTTTAATCCCAGATGACACAATTATACATTTAAAAACCCCAAAGGAAACTACAAAGAATTAAAATTGATAAGTAAATTTAGAAATGTCTCTGCAGTCAAATCAATACACAAAAAGTAATTATTTTTATTATTATTATTATTTTTTTTTTTTTTTTTTGAGATGAAGTCTCGCTCTGTCACCCAGGCTGGAGTGCAGTGGCCGGATCTCAGCTCACTGCAAGCTCCGCCTCCCGGGTTCCCGCCATTCTCCTGCCTCAGCCTCCCGAGTAGCTGGGACCACAGGCGCCGCCACCTCGCCCGGCTAGTTTTTTGTACTTTTTAGTAGAGACGGGGTTTCACCGTGTTAGCCAGGATGGTCTCGATCTCCTGACCTCGTGATCCGCCCGTCTCGGCCTCCCAAAGTGCTGGGATTACAGGCTTGAGCCACCGCGCCCGGCTAAAAAAAATCATTATTATACTGGTAACAAAACATTTTTTCTTGAGAAAAAAATGTTAAATATCATTTATATTACATTAAAAACATCTAACACCAAGAAGTAAACTTAACAAAGATATACCAAAATTATACACTTCAAACTGCAAACAGTACTGAGATAAGTTCTTGAAAAACTAGAGGTATGTCATGTTCATGGATAAGAAAACTAAATAAAGATATCAGTTTTCCACAGATTGAATTACAGATTCAGTGCAATCTCAACCCTAACCTAAAACAAAATTCTGGCAGGATTTTTTCCTAAGGAAATTGAGAAGTTGATTTTTAAATTTATATGAAAAATATAGAATCCATCCAAGATATTCTTAAAAAGAACAATATTAAAGAAGCTTACCAAATTTTAAGAATTACTATAAATTACTATAAAGCTAATTATTACATTGTGTTATTGGTACTTACACAAATAGACCAATATGATTTGTCATAAAGATGCTGCTGACATTTAATAAAGAAATAAGTATCTTTTCAAAAATGCTGGAGACACTGTAAATCCATGTTCAAACAATGGGTATTGATCTGTATCTCATGCCATGCACAAAAACAAATTCTAGATTATTAATGTAAAAGACTTAATGACTTAAATATGAAAGAGAAAACAATAAGACTTTGGAATTAAAGGATTTGTTAAAAAGAACACAAAAGACTCTAATCATTTAAAAATTATATAGAGACTTCATTAAAATTAAGAATTGTTCATCAAAAGACCTGTATTAAGACGGCAAAAAGATAAGTACACAGTGGAAGAATATATTCACAAAGCATATAAGTGACAAATGGTTCATATCTAGAATATGTTTAAAAACTTTAAAATTAATTAGAAAAGTTAAATAACCCAACTTTTAAAAGGAAAGGCTTCAAAAACTACCTCACAAATAAGGATATCCAAATAATCAATCAATCATTAAAAGATGCTCAACATCATTATCCACTCGTGAAATGAAAATTAAATTAAAATCTAGACAAAACACACACCCAACAGAAAGACTAGAATTTTAAAAAATTTGTCAATACCAAGCTTCGGCCAAAATCTAGAGCAATGGCAGTTCTCTGACATTGCCACTAATTGTGTAAACTGGTAAAATTTGTACAAATACACTTTGGAAAAGTTTTGGCTATACCTACTAAAGTTAATCATATGCCTACTGCATAGCCCAGGCAACACACCTTATGTATATATCCAGTAAAAATGAATGCATACATCCTTCAAGAGACATGTACAAAAAGTACCGAACAGCATTATTCATAAGAGTCAAAAACTAGAAACAACCTAAATGCCCATTAACAGGAGAATGAACAAATAATTATTGGATCAGCATACAATGGAATACTACACTGTGATAAAAATAATGAATTCTTGATAGACTCCATTTTGAACAATAGAAGCCATATCCAACAGTATACTTACTCTTGGGAAAGAAGGACGTAAATGGATGGGAAAGGTACAAAATACACACTTCTTGATAGCTGAAAATATTTTGTATCTTTACCTCAGAGGTAAACACATGTATATATGTGTATGCTATCTATACATGCATACATATTTAATTTCATAGAGCAGTATATTTAAAATGAGAGTACTACAGATATTTTATATCTCCTTTTTTAAAAAATTAAGGAAATTTAGAGTAGTAATACACATATATATGACAGGTTAATTTAAGAATCTATACTTATTAAGAAAATAATTAACACCAAAGATATTACTTAGGTTCTACTTTAAAATGTAACCATGAATTCCTTTTTCTGGTTTTTTCTTTCATTGCTTAGTTCTAGCTCATCACTCTTCATAGCCATTTCACTAAATCTCTCCAGTTTTATCTGGACACAGTCCTCATTTTCTTCTCCTAAAACACTCATGAAACTGGATGCCCACAGAAGTGGCGTACAAAACCAAACAGCAATCAATTTAAAACTCACTTTTGTCCGTCTCTCATCTTAAGGTAGTATTAGTGCCTGTTGTGCTCCGACTCTCCCATCCAGACTCTCTGTGAGACTCATTTTGGGTTAATCCAACTTTTGATTTTCTTTGATTCTACTCATCTCTCTGTCTTCTCTTTGTCAGTAAATGATAACTCTCTTCTTTGGTTTGATAAGAAAAAATGTGAAGCCAAACATAAATTTATCTTTTTCTTTCACATTCCACATCTAATGAGTAAACAAATAAATCATAACACTAATAAAAATAAATCCTGCAACTCTACCTTTAAAATGACCAGAATCTGATCCCCTCTTACCATATCCATCTCTACCACCTGGTCTAAGCTTCCACTCTCTCTCACTTGGATGATTGCAGTAACCAACTAACTAGTACACCCTAACTAGTTTCCATTATTGTCTTCTCTAGTTTGCTAGCAACACAGAATCCTGACTGATCTTTCTAAAATCTAAGTCAAATCATGACTTTCCTCTGCTCATATACTGCCAAGTACTTTCCATCTTCTTGAAGTAAAAACTAAGCCCTTTCAAGACCTTGCATAGTCTGTGCCCTTCCTTGATACTTTCTGACCTAACCTCCTATTGTTCTTTCCTTCTGGAGGCTTTTTATGCTGCCTCCTCAGAATTATTCCCTCGGCCAGACACACTTTTCTCTCCGGGTATCTGCAGGTCTTTGCTTCACAGCTTTCAAGTCTCTGCTCAAATTTCACCTTATCAAAGAGGGTTTCCTTGTTCATACCATGTAAAAGATCAAATAGTCCCCTTTATCCTAAACACTTTTATTCCTTCTCACCTTGATTTCTTTTTCTGTTTGGCACTTATCACTCTCTGATGACTTGCATATTTATTAGTGATTATTTATTTCCTGTCTTCCCATTGGAATGAAGGTTCCTTGAAGGCATGAGGGCATTTTGACTGGTTTGTTTATTTCAATACCAAACTGGCATGTTACGCTTAATACATGTATTTGTTAACCAAATTGACTAAATGGACAAATGAAAAAGCCCATTAAGCAATCCCCCCAAAAGAGCATTTTCTCCATCAGAGAAACTCTAGACTACATTGAGTAAAGCTATAATGCATTATAGTAATTGAAAGTGTGGTTCCCGCAGGCATATTCGCTGACTCATTCTCAGTAGCTGTGTAGCCTTGCAAAGTTACTTCACCCACCTGTGCCTCATAGTACTCATCCACAAAATGAGAGATTAATATGTATAACAATGTCTTGAAATAACCCACATAACAGGCTTTACATAGTGCTTGACATACAGCAAGTTTTAGGTAAATGTTCTTTATTGATATTTGTAGTAGTAATATTTCTATGTGGCCATGAAAAATGGTGAATGTCAATCAGATGGAAAATCTAGAAAAGAAGATATAGTTTGTGCTGACAATATGTTAGGCACTATAGAGGACAGAGAAGAATAAGACATAAATTCTACCCTCAAGACTCTTAAAGTCAAGTATTAGAAGTAGAATTTAAAATATAATGAGAACTATATAACTTTTGCCAGAATTCAAAGGTTTTCAATTCAGTCAAGATAGCTTAATGCTACTTGTGAGCACACAAGATCTTATTGTCTTCATCATTATAAATTGTAAATAATCCATTTACCAAAACATATAAAATTATAATGAAGAAATATCAGAATCCCAAACAAAATCACAAGCCAAAGTAGCAACAACACAAATCCAGGGTATGTGCTATTATTATTTAAAAATTATAAGGCCTTTACACATATATGATAGAGCTTAGCCCCAGATATCTTTAATACCTATAGATTTTTATTTCTGTCTCTGTTGTAAGCCGAACATGAAAATAAAATTCTATAAAAATTGAGGTGAATTCATTCCAATAAACTCACACAGAAAAATGTATTATGTGCAGGCAAGTCTATGACATGAATAGCTTGATTCCAGACCTCAGCATGACTGAAGGACTGAAGCCTGGGTCTGTCAGGAGCAACGTAGTTGGAAAAATGACCTCCCATTCACCCAGTATTTGTATTAGGAATGATGTCTATCTGGTCAGTGGCAATCACATAACCAGTTTCTACATTGTAGACAGTAAGGACTGGAGGGGTTCAGATTCTCTTACATTAGAAGAGCTGAACATCTCAAAGAATCCAGAAGGGGACCTCATCTTGATCAGTAATTGAGTTGTTCAGAGAGATTTGAAGGTAAAGCATGTTTGTCCCTCAAATTTGGGTGTAGTAGTGTTTCCTCTTTTGTGTAGCTACCTTCATGCAATTAAATTCTTAAGCTCTTTGCTTACAATCTATAAATAATTTTCTGTCCTTTACGTGTGTCAGAGCAATCACCTGAACTCTCCTAATAGCCAGGTATGTGGGTGTGAAAGTGAAAATGTGCACAAAGACTCCAAATCCTAATAGGCACAGAGAAGAAAAACATTTGGCCACCCAACTGAGGGATCTGATTGTGGATGCCAAATATCCTTGGTAAGAGATATTTGAGATGGAAAAGACTTTGATGCTGGACATGAGAAAAGAGTTAACTCAAAAAAGCACTTCCTCTGCCCTCACCAAGGGATTTAGAGCCTTAGATTAAGGGTGAACACAGAACAAAGGAGAAAAATTACACACACATTTTTTCTTCACTGCCTTGTAGCCAAATGTCAGAAGTACCTGGTTAGACCAGCCATGATCAAATTGAAAGTATTTAATTGGGACATGAAACTGATAATCCCATTGGAAAATAAATGTAAAAACTTTGTGCATTTGGTGTATTCCCTGTGAATGTTTCTATTAAATGAGTCAATTAATTTTTAAAACTGAGTTTCATCATTCCAGAACAGTTCATGGTTTTCAGTAGTACCTAACTGAAATGATCTTGAGATCATTCCATGGTCCATAACAGGCTTCTGTGGGTTTGGCAGTTAATTCAGGGAAAGATGATCTTCTTACCAATGGCAATTCTTGGAAAGAAAAGGACTCACAGGATGGCTGGAGCCTCTCTAAAGACTATAAATCCTAGAGAAGGAATAATATTGTTTTAAACTTCCTCCTAGATTGCCTTAAAGGTTTGTCTTAGACTATCATTTCAGAAACTGAGAAAAGGAAACTATCAGTCCACCTCTACCACCAACTTGCCATTAATAGAATTTCATTAAAATTTTAGGGGAAGTTCTACCTAAAATGGGTCAAGTCAAATTGGTCTTGATGAAAACAAAGTGGCACATCCTGAATGTTGAATGAAAAAAACAGAGAATTGCAAGGTACAGGGTTGGAGGTGGTTTTAAACTCAAACATGCAGAAGGAGAGAGCCCTGAATGAAAAATTAGACAGAGCCCTCACCCAAAGCACATTGCTCCTGAACACAAAGTGTCCTGGCCTCTGCTCCCTAGGAAGTCAGTAGCCCTTCAGGGCAGTGACACTAAAATGCAACCAGTTAATTGAAATCAATGTCTTAATTTTAAAATTAAAATTATAAAACAACTTTATTGAAACAAAAAGATGACAGACTTGTAGGAAAATATTTAAAGTATTCTGTTACTTAAAAGCAGATTGTCTTCTGTGTATTAGGTATACCCACAAAAATGAAAAATAGGAAAACCGTGTGGGATATGAAGAAGTTTCTCCCCAAATAGCCTGATCAATCTGTTATTCTTTAATTCATAGTACTGCCGCTTTTTCCCTTTTTCTCCTCTTTCTTTCTTTCTACTTTGTTACATGCCCAGACGTGCCACAGTACCAGGCATTATCAGCACCAGCTCACATTCCTTTCCTTATTTGGAAAGAAGACTAGCTCTCTAGCTCCTTGCAGACACCCCTTGCCCTTTCCCCTCTCTCCTTTACGTGCCCACCTTATCTAAAGAAAGTTCAAATGTTTAGCCAACCAGGACTAGTTTAGATTGTGTGACCTGACTCCAGTCAATGGGAAAAGGGCACAGGGGCAGGACTTGCATCAGGAATAAAGGCTGTCATACCCCTTTGTTCAAGTGTGACAGAGAAGCACCCCTCTGCACAGAAGTAAAATTGCTTTGCTAAGAATCCTTTGTTTGAGTGTTCAATTTCCTTAGGATTTTGAGTGTTATTTCCAACAATTCTGGCGCGCAATGTGGGGCAAATATTCTCCTTCAGGAAGGGGGTCTTTGGTCACCTTACCTAAGGGGGATGTGTCCCACCGTCTAGTTATGGTGGCCCAAGGGTGAGGGGGATCAGGGCCCACCCATTGTGATGAATAAATCTGGGTTCTCAGCAAAGCAGGGAGGAGAGGCTTGCAAGACTGTGGCAATAAGAGGACCAGGTAATTCTTGTGCACGGAATAAGGTAGGAAACTTCACAAAGGTGACAAAGTATTTCCTTGGTGGTTGAGATAATTTGGAGGTTGAGTGTGTGAATGGGGCTAAGCATTATGGTTGTGTGAAGTGAGTGAATCTTCTCTGTGGTTTCATGCTGCCATCTATCAACTAGGGGCAGGAACAGTCAGAGTAGACAAAAAGAAAGAAGGGTGCAAGGAGCCTCCAGAGGGGTGAGCTATAGGATATGCAGAAAACCCCTAACGGGAGGGGCTGAGCCTCTAGAAAGAGGAGGGGAGTAAGACACCTCTAACACAAGAGATTGAACCCCCTCTTAAAGCCTCAGTAAGTCTCCAGAAATGGGGGGTAAGACACCTCTAACAGGAGAGGTTGGAGCCCCCTGATAACCCCCTAAGATGAGGAACGTTTAAGACAGTAAAACTTTAAAGAGTCAAGAGAGTGATGAAAGTCCTTCTGATAGCCCCTTGGAGTCTATGCTAAAGTATTGGAAAGAAAATGAGAGAACCAGGTATAAACAAAAACAGCAGATGATAAAATATTGTTGTTTTATTTGGGTTTGAGAATCTATCTTAAACCCACACTTTTCTGGCCAAAATTTAGGTCTAAAAAGGAGCAGATATGTCAGCTCTTAATCAAGCATGTTAATGATAAGAGCCCTGTCTCCCAGGAAGATATCAATTACGCCCTCTGTTGGCAGCAGGGACCTGTCCTCCTTCACCCTTTAGACTTCGTGAGTAGAAATCCAGAAGCCAACCCCTCTGGAAGGGAAAGACTCCCCATGTCTAGACAACCCACACCCACTAACATGTGGGATCCTCTAGATCATCTTTCTCTGTTCAGTGCCCCTGATCCCACCCCTCCAGTTCCGTTTTTCATTTCAGGTTCCTCCCCTGTTTGTGTCACTCTTCTGGCTGCCCCTGATCCCGCCCCTACAGCTTCCATTTCCATTTCAGGTGCCTCCCCTGCTTGTGTCACTCTTCCGGTTGTCCCCAATCCCACTCTTCCGGTTTCTGTCCCTCCAGCTGCAGTTTCAGGTTACTCCCAAGTCGTTTCAGGCCACCCCCTCACGTGTGTCACTTGCCCTCCAATACTTATCAAACTAAAAACTCCTGAGGAAATTGTAAGGAGAAAGCAATACCCCATTCCTTTAGAGGGCAGAGTAGGGCTAAATCCTGTAATTGAAGGTCTTGTTAAAGATAGGTTTCTTGAACCCTGCATGTCTCCTTACAGTATCCCAATCCTGCCTGTCAAGAAATCAAATGATCATATCGATTAGTGCAAGACCTTAGAGCTATTAATCAAATAGTCCAGACCACTCACCCTGTTGTTCCTAACCCTTAGACCATTCTTAGCAAAATTCTGTACAGTCATCAGTGCTTTACAGTGATAGATTTAAAGGATGCCTTCTGGGCATGCCCCTTGGCTGAGGATAGCCAAGATGTATTTGCTTTTGAGTAAGAAGTCCCCCATTCAGGGCGGAGACAACAATATCGATGAACAGTCTTGCCCCTAAGGTCACAGACTCCCTCAACCTCTATGGTCAGATTCTAGAACAAGTACTAGAGAAAGTCACAGTCCCTAAGCAAATATTCCTGCTTCAGTATGTGGATGATCTTCTTATATCTAGTAGAGATATGAAGGAAGTAGGTGACTTCTCTACACACATTCTCAATCACTTGCAACGTGAGGGGTTGCAGGTCTCAAAAAGGAAACTTCAGTACGTAGAACCTGAAGTTAAATTCTTAGGTTACGTAATCAGTGCAGGTAAATGAAGAATAGGACCTGAAAGAGTGGAGGGAATTGTTTCCCTACCTCTGCCTCAAACTAAACAAGAACTCAAGAAATTTTTAGGACTAATTAGATATTGCCATTTATGGATTGACTTATATGCATTAAAAAGTAAACTTCTTTATGAGAAACTTGCCCAGTGGAAGCCTGATGGTCTCTTGTGGACTTCTGAGGGATATCCAGCAAATGGAGGAATTAAAAGAAATGCTCATAACTACCCCTGTTCTAACTCTACCCTCCCTAGAAAAGCCATTTCACCTTTTTGTTAATGTAAATAACAAGGTAGCTCTAGGAATGCTTACTCAATAGCATGGAGGCTGTCGACAGCCGTGGCCTCCTTGTCAAAAGTCTTAGACCCAGTCACTCTATCCTACTGGAGAAAGATGATTTAATATTAACTACCGATAATTCACTTAATCCAGCAGGCTTCTTAACAGAGGATCCAAACCTAACCAAAAAAAAGCACGCACACTTAGATTTGATTGATTACCATACAAAAGTTCGACCAGACTTAGGAGAAACTCCCTGCAAGACAGGGCAGCACTTATTCATAGATAGGTCTTCCCAGCTAATTGAAAGGAAAAGACATAATAGGTTTTCAGTAATTGATGGAGAAACACTTGAAGAAGTAGAATCAGGAAGACTTCCTAATAGTTGATCTGTCCAGACATGGGAACTGTTTGCACTCAGCCAAGCTTTAGAACATTTACAAAACCAAGAAGGAATTATCTATACTGATTCTAGTATGCCTTTAAGGCGGCAAACACATTTAGGAAAATTTGGATGGAGAGAGGTCTTACCATTAGTAGAGTCCAAGATTTAGTTCACAGAGAATGAATTGGTTGTGTCCTCAACAATCTCCAATTGCCAGAAGAGATAGCATATTGTACATGCCCCAAGACATCAAAAGGATTGTCTTTCACAAGTAAAGAAAATAATCTCGCAGATCAGATAGCGAAGCAAGTTCCCGTTTCTTCCAAAACACCTGTTTTTCATTTAACCCCATGCCTTCCTTCTGTTACTGAAACCCCCATTTTCTCACCCATTGAAAAAGAGAAGTTAATACAAATAGGAGCTAAAAAGAACACAGAAAGGAAATAGATATTACTAGATCAAAAGGAGATGTTGTCAAAACCTCTCATTAAGGAAATCTTGTCTCAATTACATCAAAGGACCCAGTAGGGACCCCAAGCAATATGCGATGCAGTTCTCCAGGTTTACAGGTGTATAGAAATTTACACCCTGGCCAAACGAGTTATAGATAGTCGCCTCATATTTAAAAAGACTAATAAGGAGTTTCTAAGGAAATCACCCCTTGAAGGAAGGAATCCAGGGCTGAGACCATTTCAAAGTGTTCATATATTTTATACCAAAATGCCCCCAATTAGTCATTTAAAATACTTATTAGTATTAATAGACCACTTTACCCACTAGGTAGAGGCTATCCCATCCTCAAGTGCAACTGCCAATAATGCAGTTAAGGCATTGATTGAAAATATCATACCCAGATTTGGACTAATAGAAAATATTGATTCGGATAATAGAACCCATTTCACTGCAAATGTCATTAAGAAGTTAGCCCAAGTATTAGACATAAATTAGGAGTACCGTACGCCTTGGCATCCATCCTCCTCAGGAAGGGTAGAGCAGATGAATCGGACTCTAAAAAACTACTTAACTAAGTTAGTTGTAGAAACTTGATTGCCATGGACTAAATGTCTTCCCTTTTGCTTTGTTAAGAATCTGGACTGCCCCTCGGAGAGACCTTGGCCTTTCCCCTTATGATATGCTCTATAGATTGCCCTACTTGTATTCCACTGCTGGCATCCCTACAATTTGAACAAAAGATCAGTTCCTCAAAAATTAAATACTTGGTCTATCCTCTACCTTCTCTTCCCTTAAGACTAAAGGTCTCCTGGCACAGGCACCATCCCTGGAGTTTCCAGCGCATTCGCGTCAGCCTGGAGACCATGTCTTCCTCATCAAAGGGTGAAAGGAAAGAAAACTTGAACCAGATTGGGAAGGACCCTGCCTAGTGCTCCTAACTACTGAGACTGCAGTCCGGACAGCAGAAAGAGGATGGACTCATCACACCCGAGTCAAAAAGGCACCGCCACCTCCAGAATCACAGACTGTCACTCCAAGGCTCACCCCCACCAAACTAACTCTAAAAAGAGCCTAATAATCACTGTTTATTTTCTTTTTTCTTCTCAACAGAAGTTCATCTTGTCATCAATGTAACTCAGTCCAGCCATCCTTTAACCCTTCAGTTCAATGCCTGTCCAGTCATCCCCTGTGGAAATGAGCAAGCTTAAAGGAAGCTATCCCATATTGATAAGTATCTATGTCCATACTGCAGAGAGTCAACTAAGTATGGAGCTTTTAAAAAGTTGCTGTAGTGACTATGCTGATGTTTGGTGGAGTGCTAAGTACAAAGGGTGGACAGCTAGGCCCCCTGTTTCAAGTAAGTTACAAGGACTAAAACAAAAACTCCAACTAGTCCATGGTCCCACCCCACCAAATTGTAAGCCACTGCCCTGTAACCCCTTATTGCTGATTATAAATAACCCCCAGACAATGGCCCAAGAACCCTCTGTATTTGAATGGTATAGTTTAGAAGCAGACGTTGCCAGACAAGATTCTATAGGCATCTTCTCTCTGAAGTTAGTTAAACCACTGGTTAACAATAATAATGAAATTCAGACCCAGAGTCCAAGAGACACGTGGAACCCAGTGCTCTCCCCAAGTATAGCAAGT
This sequence comes from Piliocolobus tephrosceles, assembly GCF_002776525.5. NCBI lineage: Eukaryota > Metazoa > Chordata > Mammalia > Primates > Cercopithecidae > Piliocolobus > Piliocolobus tephrosceles. The sequence continues at coordinate 2,710,527 of NC_045438.1, forward strand.
CCGATGTCCTCCTTCCATCTCCAAAATGACCCAACCAAGGTAACGGTTGTGGAGGTAGAAAACTTAAGGCAAACTATAGCTCTAAAGACAGGATATCAGGATGCAAATGTTTGGCTGGAATAGATTAAATATTCCATCTGCACTTTAAACAAAAGTGAATGCTACACTTGTGCGCACAGTAGACCAGAGGCCCAGATTGCCCCCTTTCCACTTGGATGGTCTTCCAGCCAACCAGGCATGAACTGTGTGGTAGCTCTCTTCCAAAACCCCTCAGCCTGAGGCAACAAATCATGCCAAGCTCTTTCTCTGCTGTTCCCTGAAGTTCGACACCCTGCAGGTCAGCCCCCGGGGGCCATCCAGCGTCCATCTCCCAATGCCAATTTACTTCGTGTCTCTCACGACAAGGAGAAAACTTGGCATTCCTGGGAGCCTTAACAGGATGCAGTGAGCTTAGGCCCTTCTAAGAGCTTACCCATCAGCCTGCCCTTAGCCATCCTTGAGCGGATGTGTGGTTACATTGTGGTGGACCAATACCAGACACTCTACCAAGTAACTGGAGCGGAATTTGTGCTCTGATTCAATTGGCTATCCCTTTCACCCTGGCATTTCACCAACCAGAAGGGGCAGGAACCAAACATTGTCAAACAAGACAGGACCTCACTGAGTCCTTTGACTCTCATGTTTATATAAATGCCATTGAAGTCCCACAAGGAGTCCCAAAGTCAAATAACTGCTGGATTTGAATCCACATTCTTCTGGTGGTTAACTATAAATAAAAATGTGAATTAGATAAATTACATTTATTACAATCAGCAACAATGCATTAATTATACTAGAGATGCTATTAAAAGGATAGCTAAACAATTAGGACTAAACCATTAGTCAAATGGCCTAGGAAAATACTGTAGCATTAGACATGATATTAGCAAAGGAAGGTGGAGTTTGTGTCATGATCAGGACCCAATGTTATACCTATATTCCTAATAATACTGCTCCCGGCAGGACCATGACTAAAGCATCACAAGGTCTTACTGCCTTATCAAATGAGCTATCCAAAAATCCTAGACTAAACCATCCCTTCACAAATTTAATAGGAAATTGGTTTGGTAGATGGAAAAGACTTACATCCTCAATCCTCATCTCTCTTGCCATAGGAATAAGGTTGCTTATTCTTGTAGGATGTTGCATCACACCCTGTGCCCAAGGAATAATACAAAAACTCATTGAAACAGTTCTCACTAAAACCTCTTACAACCCTCCTTCCCCTTATCCAAATGAGCTTTTCCTCCTTCCCCTTATCCAAATGAGACCAAGTAGAACAACGGAGCCAAATTATGCTAAAAAGGTTTGAAGAGAAAGAGTTTAAAAAAAAAAAAAAAAAAAGAAGGAGAAAGCTGTGGGATATGATGAGATTTCTTTTCAAATAACTGGATCAATCCTTTATTCTTTAATTCATAGTACCCCCGCTTTCTCTCTTTTTCTTCTCTTTGTTTCTTTCTACCTTTGTTACATGCCTAGACATGCCACAGTACCAGGCGTTATCAGCACCAGTTCACATTCCTTTCCTTATTTGGAAAGAAGACTAGCTCTCTAGCTCCTTGCAGACACCCCTTGCCCTTTCCCCTCTCTCCTTTACGTGCCCACCTTATCTAAAGAAAGTTCAAATGTTTAGCCAACTGGGACTAGTTTAGATTGTACGGCCTGACCCCGGCCAATGGGGAAAGGGCACAGGGGTGGGACTTGCATCAGGAATAAAGGCTCTTGTACCCCTTTGTACAGGTGTGCTCTCATGGCAACTGGCCAAGGAGAAGTGCCCCTCTGTGCAAAAGTAAAATTGCTTTGCTAAGAATCCTTTGAGTGTTCGATTTCCTTAGGATTTTGAGCGTTATTTCCAACAACTGAAATTCTCTAATCAAATGAGGTAGGCAAAAGTTTTGTTGCCATTGCTGTTAGTTGTTAAATAAGAAAAGCAAAATAACTCACGGCAATATTAAGATAAAAATCAAATGAACAGGCCACTAAAGGATAAAGGGATATTTTCATAAAATCATTTTTCCCCATTCAATCCCTATTGGATGTTGATCAAAACACACCAGTGACCATTAGTTTCCTAAAGATGCAACATTCCTGGATTCATTCACTAATTCTATTAATATATATAAAATAGGGGTACAATTAAAATAAAATAACATAAAATATAATTCTATAGTCAGGATGTGTAGGCACCAATACGTTAAAGTATATATTACTCTGTGGGAATGCATTTTTGAAATAAAGCAGCAGGTTTTCTTTTTAGTAGACGCCTCTCTCTACTGCTGAGTATATGATTTGAATCATCTTTCTCTATTTCTAACTGTGCAGATGTTGCAGAGTTACGCTGATTATCTTCCCTTCAAATTGGAATCTAAGCTGCTTCATTGGCAAACCCTGTCATTCACAACAGTCTTTCATTCGTTACTAAGTGGTATGTGCCATCCAATCTTACATTTCACTAGAGAATCACGTAGCCCAGCCACCTTCTAATGTGGCCAGTCAATCCCTGTTTGTCAATCTTAGCTGCAACATCACTGAGGTTAAATATAATTTTTATTCATCCTTTTTGCTATTATTGCTACCATTTCTTTTACCTAGAGGATATTCTAAACCTCTGCCACTTTCCTCAACCCTTTAATTCACCCTTACCCATTTCATTTTCTCAACATATTGTTTCAACTCGTTCTTTCTTCTCTACTAGTTAACAGTATTACCATTAACCAGGTACTCACACTGGACACTTCAGAATTTTCTTCAACTTCTCCAACTTCTCACTCCCTAACACTCAAGTATTATACACTCTCCATCAAATCCTCATTACTCTAATTCAATTCTTCAACAACCTTTTCTTGACATCTAACTTGTCCTCATAGCTCTAGTCTCTGTTCTTCCATCATCCTCTTTTTTGCTTCCTTGAATTTTTTTCTAATCATGGAGTATATGAAGACTTTAATTTACATAATACCTGTAAGATTTAAAAGACTCTTACTTCATCTTAGACTTCTCAACCTGTGGAAGTCAACAGTCCAAATGTGAGTGCAAATGATCACTAGAACCAGATTCTAGTCTCCAAGGTAGACAGTAAGGCTGTTGTGAGGGAGGGGAATGGAGTTGAAATTATTATATCACATCTAGTTCCAAAATATTCATCGTAAGTATAGTAGAAAGCATAGAGGAACTAAATATGATAAAGTTTACAAAGCTGAACCCCAAGGTGGGTTGGCTATATGTCTAAAATTTATCCTACTATCAATCAACCCTACCAGGTTTTTATAAATATATTTTAGAGGAATATTATGTTCAAATATGTATCGTCCAGTTTTTCCAGTTTTCATACTTCATTAATCTTTGCTAGCATTTGTGTTTGTATATGCAAAGATTATCTCTGTGGGGTCAAATAGTTAATAAATAAAATATCATCATGATATTTTTATTATGAATCAAGAATCTCAGAGTAATTAAAAAAAATTCTGACCCTGATACTTTGGATTTAACCCAGTTTTGAACACCCAAAACATACTTTTTACAGTCTGATCCTTTTAGGCTATTTTCTTATTCTTTTCCTCTTTTTATAAATTATATTATTCTTTTATATTAAATTTATAAAATATATTTAAGTTTATAAAAATTTAAAAATTGGACATCTCACCATTTCTCAAACACTTCATAGAAATTGTCCATCTCTCTCTATTTGCTTATATTATTCTTTCTTCTTGGAATCTACATTTACCCCAGCTGGGATTGACTGACATAATCTTACTTAACTACTAGAGCTTGCTATAATGTGGAACCTTTGCTGACAGGCTAAGCATAATTAATTTTCCCCTTCTAGGGCTACTAGGACATTTTGGTCATCCAGTAGTATGACATTTAGACTTAGACCACAGATTCTATTAAACACAAAGACTAGAGACTGTCCGTGAAATATTTCGAACCTGAAGCAAACACTTCCTAGGTTTAGGGAGCCTCCTAAGTATTGGGAATTGGTATACACTACAATCCGTGTTCTCTAAGATCAACCAGTATGCTAGGGTGAGCAACTATTCAAACAAGAGACTGTTGAAGTCCCCTGCTCATGTTTTGAGAGCAAAACAGAAGTAATGTCTGAAACTAAAAATGACAGAGGAATGAATACACTGATTTATCTGGGATAAAGCACATCATTTTGAAATAAAACTAGAAGGAAAAACATATTTTTGTATACATAATATATAACACATACTGTAATGTGTAATGTATAAAATGTAACATAATTTATAATATACAATGAAAACTATATTTACATATAATTATATATGACCTTACAATATGTAATAAAACTCATCATATAAAAATATGACATAAGCCTAAATTGTGAAAATCCTTAAATTTTTCAAATTGTTGTTTTAATCAACCACATTTTATCACTGAAGCTTCTGAAACTCAACTGCTCAGGATCAGCAATGTGCCCAACATCAAATGTTTAATGACTGGTAGAGTCAGCACTGAAAACAGACGTTCTGACACTGAATTTTTAATGTTTCCTTCATCACACTACACCATTGCCAGTGCAAAATATAGGCCCATGGATTAGGCAATAAAACCAAAGAAATGTGGATCTATTTTCAAGAGTAGTCAAAGTACGACAGACAGTTGTGGCAATTCAGTGTAAAGCCAGAAACAGCTTGGGCATTATGTGACACCATGATTAAAGCACATGACTGATCCCTGATCGGGGAAATGTGCAAGGCTGAGATAATTGGTTTTCCCAGCTCTTCATCCACAACCAAGTAAAATTCACCGGTGGGCACTAAGCAGTAAAGAGATAGATCCTTTTCAGAAGGAGAAGTCATCACTGAAGAATAGCTTATACTATAATGGAGGTTACCTCTAATATACAGAACATTAGAGTTCTGAAGTAAAAAATGATTTAGCTTGACACTTACGCTAAAAACTTGTTAAAAAAAAAAAGAGGCTTGGAAGGCTACTACTGTTGGGGAAAAATATATATACATTTTCTGCTTCTTAGAAAAATCAGATATTATTGTAACATAAAAGATAAATAAAATTTAAAACAGCACAAAAGCTTAAATTGTTCTGCAAAATATGGCTGATTTCAATCTTATTAGAGTTAGAATGCTTTGGCGTCTATGCAAAATTTGACTAAGAAAAGATAAGATAAAATTTTCAGAGTGATTTTAAAAACAAGAATATTCTGACACTTAAGTCACAATAGTCATGACTAAACTCTTAACACATGTATGCAACTAATTTGTAAACTATAATAATGAAAATAAGATAACAAAGGCAATATTAAAAGAGCATACTTCCAATTTAGGGAGCATTAATTGTACAGGAATAAATATAACAAAATACATAAATTAGGTGGAAAAATAGAAGAGAATAATTTTGGCGAATGTCAAATCTGCTGGAGTATTTCCAGACTATAAAAGCAGAAATGTCATACAAGTTTGGGGATACTTGTTTAGGTATTCTAAAATAAAGAGCTTGATCCCTACTTGGCAAGAAACAAACTAAAAATAAAGAATTCTGAGAATTACTTTATCAACTTTTTTTGTAAGGAAGATGGCATTATTCTATTTATCTGCATAGCAACTCTAAATATTTTTAACCTATGAGAAATAATTTTAACCTATAAGAATAATTCAAGGTATACACCTCCTGGCTGATAAGCATGCTCTTTAACTTCTGGAAGTCATATAATACCTCTGCTGAAGAAAACTCTGGGAGTTTTCAAGTTATGCATTTGGGAAATCTACTCCTGTTCCAGGTGGACAATAGAGCATGCCTCTGCTGCATCTTGAAATGAGCCCTGTGCTACCTCAGGGCCCTAGAATAGAATTTCTCTGTTCTCGAAAACCAAACACTACACGTTCTCACTTATGAGAGATGAACAATGATAACACATGTACACATGGTGGGAAACAACACACGCTGGGGCCTGTTGAGGAGTTGGGGAAAGGAAGAGCATCAGGTAGAATAGCTAATGGATGCCGCACTTAATAGCTAGGTGATGGGATGATCTGTGCAGCAAACCACCATGGCACACATTTACCTATGTAACAAACCTGCACAGCCTGTACATGGACCCTGGAACTTAAAACAAAAGTTGAAGGAGAAAAAAAAAAAGAATTTCCCTGTTCTGCAACAGGCTTCCAAGAACCATTCGTATTCAGTTTTATAAAGAAGAGACAAAGAGTGTGAAAGATGATGAGTCCAAGCATACACATTTATATATTTTAATATTTTACATGTCATGTACATTATGGCTAAATAAACTTATCTGCCCTCTCACACTTGTCACTTCTTGGCATACTCCATCCATTTTTGTGGCATGAAACATGTAGACAGCAACTCACTTACTACATAGCTATTTCATTAAGGAGCATTGCCAGCTGCAGAAGACAAACAATTATCAGGGTCAGTCACAGAGTGAATGGAGATAACAAGTACTTTGAGACCCAAGAGAAAGTTGGCTAATTAAACTGCTATCTAACAAGCCATCTTCTATATAAATCAAGACCTCCTGTTACCATAGCAAATTGATCCAAAGGTGTGTACTTTCTATGATAAACTTCTTTAGTGAATTCAGTGCTTCCCTTAAATTACCTCTTGGATGGTTATTAGCACAACTTTGGAGCATCGTGTGGCAAAGGCAGAATAGTGTAGTGGCTGGTTAAGAGGAGGAGCTCTAGGGTAAAATTATCTTGCTTCGAAGCAGGACTCAAGCAGTCCACTTTCTAACTAAAATATTGATCACGACTTCTAACTCTGTTTCTTCCTTTTTTCATTTTAGTTTGTTTCCATCTCTGAGACAGGGAAAATAATATCTGTCTCCGAGGGTTAGTTTAACAATGCATTTTTAAAATCCATACAGAATGTTTAGCATCTTGCCTAAAATAAATGTTTAATAATTTGTTCTTTTTATTACTCTTGTTCACAAAAAGACTCTAGCTCTCAAAATATATTTGACCTAAAATCCATCATCATCACCAAATAGTAACTGAATGTCTATCATATGATAAGCACTCTGTCAGGCTCCAGGCTTTATCAGGCACTTCCACAACAAAGAAAAATCTGAATTTGGAAGAGATCAAAATGGCTGAGTAGACACAGGTGGTGTGTGTCTCCTCCACAGAGAAGAGCTAGAATGGTAAGTAGACACCTTCAGAACAGATCATCCAGGAGAGAATGCTTGAATTCATCAAGGAGGAGAGAAGCACCAGAAGTAACTAAGTAGAGGATTCAAGGCATCTTGCCCAGCTAGGGACTGAATAGGAGCCAGGAGAGGCTCCTAGATGCGGGAAAACAATAAGAGAGAAATCCCTAAAGCTCCAAAATGGGCTTTGATGATCTAGTTCATGGGAGAAACCCTCGATCCACTGGGGCCTCATCCCTGTTGTACAGAGCTGCCTGAAGTTTGCACAGAGCTGTTGCTCCAGAAAGGGAACCCACACACAATCTCACAGACATCCAAGCCTGGAGTAGCCTCAGCTGTGAGTCACTTTGAGACCCCAGATACTGGGAACCTACACATAGGGCTACAACCACTGCACTGCTTCAAGGAGGAAGAGGGAGGGAGGCACAGCCCCAGGAGGGTAATTGCTGCCCTCTTACAAGCTGCCCTTTGGACTGAGATACAAGTGGCCTGCACTCCTCACAGTTAGTTGCTTACACTTCTTGCCTAGGTGATGCCCCACACCCTCTGGTTCCAGTCCCAAGGCATCATTTCAAGAGTTTAACAATGGGATGCACCCCACCTTCAGCCTGAGCTCGGACTGATGTGCTGCAGCCACTACCCAGCCAAAAAAAAAGTGTCAGAGGAACTGGGCCATCATACACATATTTAAGATAAGCAATACCCACTGCTTTGCAACAGACTGCTGTGAGACTTACATGCCAGTGAACTGCACTCTCCACAGCTTCTTGTCCATGCTGTGGGACACGGCACAAGGCATCATTTTGAAAGTACAACGCCAGGCTGTGCCCCGCCCTCAGCCTGAGTGTGGACTGACACAGCTGTAGTCCTCACCTAGCCAGAGGGACAGGAAAGCCAGGGACTTCTATGCATACCCAAGACAATACCCAATGCCCTATTATGGGCAGCAGTGAGACCAAGACTTGAATAGACCATACTCCCGACAGCTTTTTGCCCATGATATGATGTCCACCTGATAGCCCTACCCTCTTTGGTCACAAGCCCACAGTTGGCACCAATTTGAGAGTTTAGAGACATTGTTTGGCAATGTGGCAGTGGTAGCCACAGCAGGCACTTTGTTCTTGAGCCAGGGACGGAAGCACTTGCTCTGGAATGGAAGAAGATCACCCAAAGCCAGAATTCAGTGGTAAATGTGGAGAGCGTCCCAGCAGTAGGTGCCAGAATTAGGCTCTCTCCCACCACAAGACCAGAGCAGGAGGAAAGGAGCTGAGGCTGAGGTTTCTCCTGAGGGGCAAGAGTTGCAGCCAGGGATAACTTTGCAACCTGGAACCAGTGTGGTTATGCCACTGCTGAGTGCCTCAGCCTGCTCCCTGGGTCAGTTGGGGGAGAGTGCCCCATCATCCCTGATGAGTGGAAGGGAGGTGAACCCACTCGCCTGGAGATCTAACCCTCAGCACAGTCAGCACCTAAGGGAGAGGAAAGCATAACCCATCAAAGCCCCCTTTGAGTCAAAGGAAACATGAGCATATCTCCAGCCACTGAAGGCAGCAGCATCAAACCCTGGGAATGGACATGGAGAGAAGGTTAGCTCTTGCCGCCCTCCCCAACCTTAGTACACTGTTATAGACTTAGCAATAACTCTTCTTGTGGGGGCCAGAGAGGACGGACCCACAAGTGAGGCTTCTCCAGCTGTTCCACCTCAACTGAGGCTTCTCCAGCTGTTGCATCCCAATTGAATACCTTCAATTAGAGTAGAGTGGTTTCTGCAATACTCAATTGCCTCTGCCCATGGCCCTACCTGCTAGCTCTTACTTATAAGTCACACCTACTGGACTGCAGCCTGAATGATATCGCCAAACAAAATTACATCACCACAACAAGCAATATCTGAGAGAGCCACCGTACAAAACTATTTGCAATCAAATAGCCTTGGCACCTTAGAAGCACCCAGAATCTAAGCCACTCAGTCGTACACAATGTACACTGCAGTCATACCCCAAAGGAAAAAAGAATAAAAACATCAAGAAGCCACATCTAAACAATAACAAATTCAAAGAAGAAAAAGAAAAACAACAACAACAACAAGAGCTACAGACGTCAGCTCTCTCAGATGAAAAGGAACCAGCACAAGAACTCTAGCTATACAAAAAGCCAGAGTGACTCATCACCTGCAAAGGATTCCACTAGCTCCCAAGCAATGGATCCTAACAAGGATGAAATATCAGAAAGGACAGTTATAGAATTCAGAATATGGATAAAAAAGAAACTCAATGAGATCCAAGAAGAAACTGAAATCCAACACAAAGAAGCCAGAAAAACAATCCAAGATTTGAAAGAAGACATATATTGAGAAAGAACCTAATAGAACTTTAAGAATGGAAACGGTCTAATTCTGTGAAGAAAGTCAATAGTAGCTTGAGGAGAATAGCATTGAATCTATAAATTACTTTGGGCAGTATGGCTATTTTCACAATATTGATTCTTCCTATCCATGAGCATGAAATGTTTTTCCGTTTGTTCATGACCTCTCTTATTTCCCTGAGCAGTAGTTGGTAGTTCTCCTTGAAGAGGTCCTTCACATCCCTTGTAAGTTGGATTCCTAGGTATTTTATTCTCTTTGTACCAATTGTGAATGGAAGTTCACTCATGATTTGGCTCTTTGTTTGTCTATTATTGGTGTACAGGAATGCTTGTGATTTTTGCACATTAATTTTGTATCCTGAAACTTTGCTGAAACTGCTTATCAGCTTAAGGAGATTTGGGGCTGAGATGACAGGGTTTTCTAAATATACAATCATGTCATCTGCAAACAGAGACAATTTGACTTCCTCTCTTCCTATTTGAATGCCCTTTCTTTCTCTTCCCTGATTGCCCTGGCCAGAACTCCTAATACTATGTTGAATAGGAGTGTTGAGAGAGGGCATCCTTGTCTTGTTCCAGTTTTCAAAGGGAATGCTTCCAGCTTTTGCCCATTCCGTATGATTTTTGGCTGTGGGCTTGTCATAAATAGCTCTTGTTATTTTGAGATATGGTCCATCATTACCTAGTTTATTGAGAGTTTTTAACATGAAGGGCTGTTGAATTCTGTCAAAGACCTTTTCTGCATCTATTGAGATAATCATGTGGTTTTTGTAGTTGGTTCTGTTTACATGATGGATTACATTTTTTGATTTGCGTATACTGAACCAGCCTTGCATCCCAGGGATGAAGCTGACTTCATCGTGGTGGATAAGCTTTTTGATGTGCTGCTGGATTTGGTCTGCCAGTATTTTATTCAAGATTTTTGCATTGATTTTCACCAGGGATACTGGCCTGAAATTTTTTTTTTCTTGTTGTGTCTCTGCCAGGTTTTGGTATCAGAATGATGCTGGCCTTGTAAAACGAGTTAGGAGGATTCCCTCTTTTTCTATTATTCAGAATATTTTCCAAAGGAATGGTACCAGCTCCTCTTTTTACCTCTCGTAGAATTCAGCTATGAATCTGTCTGGTCCTGGGCTTTTTTTTTTTTTTTTTCTTTTTTTTTTTTCGGTTGGTAGGCTACTAATTACTGCTTAAATTTCAGAACTTGTTGTTGGTCTATTCAGGGATTCAACTTATTTATTGTTTAGACTTGGGAGGGTGTGTGTGTCCAGGAATTTATCCATTTCATCTAGATTTTCCAGTTTCTTTGCATAGAGGTGTTCATAGTATTCTCTGAAGGTAGTTTGTATTTCTGTGGGGTCGGTGGTGATATCCCCTTTATCAGTTTTTATTGTGTCTATTTGATTCTTCTATCTTTTTTTCTTTATTAGTCTGGCTAGAGGTCTATCTATTTTGTTAATCTTTCCAAAAAATCAGCTCCTGGATTAATTGATTTTTTGAAGGGTTTTTCATGTCTCTGTCTCCTTCAGTTCTGCTCTGATCTTAGTTATTTCTTGTCTTGTGCTAACTTTTGAATTTGTTTCCTCTTGCTTCTCCAGTTCTTTTAATTGTGATGTTAGGATGTCTATTTTAGATCTTTTCCACTTTCTCCTGTGGGCATTTAGTGCTATAAATTTCCCTCTAAACACTGCTTTTAGCTGTGTCCCAGAGATTCTGGTACATTGTGTCATTGCTCTCATTGGTTTCAAATAACTTATTTATTTCTGCCTTAATTTCATTATTTACCCAGTAGTCATTCAGGAGCAGGTTGTTCAGTTTCCATGTAGTTGTGCAGTTTTCGGTGAGTTTCTTAATCCTGACTTTAAATTTCATATGGAACCAAAAGGTGCCCATATAGCCAAGACAATCCTAAGCAAAAAAGAACAAAGTTGGAGGCATCACGCACCTGACTTCAAACTATAATACAAGGCTACAGTAACCAAGACAGCATGGTATCAAAACAGATTTATAGACCAATAGAACAGAACAGAGGCCTCAGAAGTAACGCCATACATCTACAACCATCTGGTCTTTGACAAACTTGACAAAACTAAGCAATGGTGAAAGAATTCCCTACTTAATAAATGGTGTTGGGAAAACTGGCTAGCCATACGCAGAAAACTGAAACTGGACCCTTTACTTACATCTTATACAAAAATTAACTCAAGATGGATTATAGACTTAAACGTAAGACCTAAAACTATAAAAACCCTAGAAGAAAACCTAGGCAATACCATTCAGGACATAGGCATGGGAAAAGACTTCATGACTAAAACAACAAAAGCAATGGCAGCAAAAGCCAAAATTGACAAATGGGATCTAATTAAACTAAAGAGTTTGTGCACAGCAAAAGAAACTATCATCAGAGTGAACAAGCAAACTACAGAATGGGAGATAATTTTTGCATTCTATCCATCTGACAAAGGGCTAATATCCAGAATCTACAAGAAACTTAAATAAATTTACAAGAAAAAAACAACCCCATCAAAAGGTCGGTGAAGGATATGAACAGCCACTTCTCAAAAGAAGACATTTATGCAGCCAACAAACATGAAAAAAAGCTCATCATCACTGGTCATTAGAGAAATGCACATCAAAACCACAATGAGATACCATCTCATTGTTCCAGTTAGAATGGCGATCATTAAAGAGTCAGGAAACAACAGATGCTGGAGAGGATGTGGAGAAATAGGAACACTTTTACACTGTTGGTGGGAGAGTAATTAGTTCAACCACTATGGAAGACAGTGTTGTGATTCCCCAAGGATCTAGAACCAGAAATACCATTTGACCCAGCAATCCCATTACTGGATATATACCCAAAGGATTATAAGTCATTCTACTAGGAAGACACATGCACGTGTATATCTATTGCAGCACTATTCACAGTAGCAGACTTGGAACCAACCCAAATGCCAATCAATAATAGACTGGATAAAGAAAATGTGGCACATATACACCATGGAATACTATCCAGCCATAAAAATGGATGAGTTCATGTCCTTTGCAGGACATGGATGAAGCTGGAAACTATCATTCTCAGCAAACTAACACTGGAACAGAAAACCAAACACTGTATGTTCTCACTCATAAGTGAGAGTTGCACAATGAGAACACATGGACACAGGGAGGGGAACATCACACACCTGGGTCTATTGGGGGGTGGGAGGCTAAGGGAGGGATAGCATTAGGAGAAGTACCTAATGTCAATGACGGGTTGATGGGTGCAGCAAACCACCACAGCACATGTATACCTATGTAACATACCTGCACGTTCTGCACATGTATCCCAGAACTTAAAGTATAATAAAAAAAAAGAATAAAATAAAATAAAATTTGACACACCCACTACAAAAATTTCAAAATACAGTTGAAAGCATTAATAACACACTAGACCAAGCAGAAGAAAGAAACTCAGAGCTCAAAGAAACAATCCTTTGAATCAACACAGACAGACAAAAATACAGAAGAATTTTATAAATGAACAGACTTCTAGAATATGAGATTATGTAAAGCCACGAAATCTGTGACTTATTGGAATTCTGAGAAAGAAGAGAAAGTAAGCAACTTGGAAAACATATTTGAGGATATAATTCAGGAACATTTCCCCAAACTTGCTAGAGAAGTCAATATACAGATATAGAAATACCAAAAACTCATGGGAGACACTATGCAAGAATACTATCTCCAGGGCAGATAGTTATCAGACTATCCAAGGTCAACATGAAAGGAAAAAAATATTAAAGGCAACTAGAGAAAAGGGTCATATTATCTATAAAGGGAAACCCATTAGACAAACAACAGACTTCTCAGCAGAAACCTTAGAAGGTAGAAGAGTCTGGGACCCATTTGTAGCATCACTGATGAAAAGAAATGCCAGTCAAGAATTTCATAACCCACCAATCTAAACTTCATAAATGAAGGAGAAATAAAGTATTTTGCAGACAAACAATTGCTGAAGAAATTCATCATCACTAGACCAGCCTTACAAGAGAGGCTTAAGGGAATTCTAAACACTGAAATAAAAGAATGATACTTGCTACCACAAAAGCACATGCAAGCACATAGCCCACTGACCTTATAAAGAAACTACATAATTGAGACTACAAAGCAACTACCTAATAACACTATGTCAGCAATAAAACCTCACATATCAATTTTATTTTATTTTATTTTTTTTATTATACTTTAAGTTCTAGGGTACATGTGCATAACGTGCAGGTTACATATGTATACATGTGCCATGTTGGTGTGCTGCACCCATCAACTCGTCAGCACCCATCAATTCATCATTTATATCAGGTATAACTCCCCAATGCAATCCCTCCCCCCTCCCCCCTCCCCATGATAGGCCCCAGTGTGTGATGTTCCCCTTCCCGAGTCCAAGTGAGCTCATTGTTCAGTTCCCACCTATGAGTGAGAACATGCGGTGTTTGGTTTTCTCTTCTTGTGATAGTTTGCTAAGAATGATGGTTTCCAGCTGCATCCATGTCCCTACAAAGGACGCAAACTCATCCTTTTTTATGGCTGCATAGTATTCCATGGTGTATATGTGCCACATTTTCTTAATCCAGTCTGTCACTGATGGACATTTGGGTTGATTCCAAGTCTTTGCTATTGTGAATAGTGCCGCAATAAACATACGTGTGCATGTGTCTTTGTAGTAGCATAATTTATAATCCTTTGGGTATATACCCAGTAGTGGGATGGCTGGGTCATATGGTACATCTAGTTCTAGATCCTTGAGGAATTGCCATACTGTTTTCCATAATGGTTGAACTAGTTTACAATCCCACCAACAGTGTAAAAGTGTTCCTATTTCTCCACATCCTCTCCAACACCTATTGTTTCCTGATTTTTTAATGATTGCCATTCTAACTGGTGTGAGATGGTATCTCATTGTGGTTTTGATTTGCATTTCTCTGATGGCCAGTGATGATGAGCATTTTTTCATGTGTCTGTTGGCTGTATGAATGTCTTCTTTTGAGAAATGTCTGTTCATATCCTTTCCCCACTTTTGGATGGGGTTGTTTGTTTTTTTCTTGTATATTTGTTTGAGTTCTTTGTAGATTCTGGAAATGAGCCCTTTGTCAGATGAGTAGATTGCAAAAATTTTCTCCCATTCTGTAGGTTGCCTGTTCACTCTGATGGTAGTTTCTTTTGCTGTGCAGAAGCTCTTTAGTTTAATGAGATCCCATTTGTCAATTTTGGCTTTTGCTGCCGTTGCTTTTGGTGTTTTAGACATGAAGTCCTTGCCCATGCCTATGTCCTGAATGGTACTACCTAGATTTTCTTCTAGGGTTTTTATGGTATTAGGTCTAACATTTAAGTCTCTAATCCATCTTGAATTAATCTTCGTATAAGGAGTAAGGAAAGGATCCAGTTTCAGCTTTCTACTTATGGCTAGCCAATTTTCCCAGCACCATTTATTAAATAGGGAATCCTTTCCCCATTTCTTGTTTTTCTCAGGTTTGTCAAATATCAGATGGTTGTAGATGTGTGGCATTATTTCTGAAGGCTCCGTTCTGTTCCATTGGTCTATATCTCTGTTTTGGTACCAGTACCATGCTGTTTTGGTTACTGTAGCCTTGTAGTATAGTTTGAAGTCAGGTAGCGTGACGCCTCCGGCTTTGTCCTTTTGACTTAGGATTGTCTTGGCAATGCGGGCTCTTTTTTGGTTCCATATGAACTTTAAAGCAGTTTTTTCCAATTCGGTGAAGAAACTCATTGGTAGCTTGATGGGGATGGCATTGAATCTATAAATTACCTTGGGCAGTATGGCCATTTTCACAATATTGATTCTGCCTATCCATGAGCATGGTATGTTCTTCCATTTGTTTGTGTCCTCTTTGATTTCACTGAGCAGTGGTTTGTAGTTCTCCTTGAAGAGGTCCTTTACATCCCTTGTAAGTTGGATTCCTAGGTATTTTATTCTCTTTGAAGCAATTGTGAATGGAAGTTCATTCCTGATTTGGCTCTCTGCTTGTCTGTTACTGGTGTATAAGAATGCTTGTGATTTTTGCACATTAATTTTGTATCCTGAGACTTTGCTGAAGTTGCTTATCAGCTTAAGAAGATTTTGGGCTGAGACGATGGGGTTTTCTAAATACACAATCATGTCATCTGCAAACAGGGACAATTTGACTTCCTCTTTTCCTAACTGAATACCCTTGATTTCTTTCTCTTGCCTGATTGCCCTAGCCAGAACTTCCAACACTATGTTGAATAGGAGTGGTGAGAGAGGGCATCCCTGTCTTGTGCCAGTTTTCAAAGGGAACTTTTCCAGTTTTTGCCCATTCAATATGATATTAGCTGTGGGTTTGTCATAAATAGCTCTTATTATTTTGAGGTACGTTCCATCAGTACCGAATTTGTTGAGCGTTTTTAGCATGAAGGGCTGTTGAATTTTGTCAAAAGCCTTTTCTGCATCTATTGAGATAATCATGTGGTTCTTGTCTTTGGTTCTGTTGATATGCTGGATTATGTTGATTGATTTGCGAATGTTGAACCAGCCTTGCATCCCAGGGATGAAGCCCACTTGATCATGGTGGATAAGCTTTTTGATGTGCTGCTGAATCCGGTTTGCCAGTATTTTATTGAGGATTTTTGCATCGATGTTCATCAGGGAGATTGGTCTAAAATTCTCTTTTTTTGTTGTGTCTCTGCCAGGCTTTGGTATCAGGATGATGTTGGCCTCATAAAATGAGTTAGGGAGGATTCCCTCTTTGTCTATTGATTGGAATAGTTTCAGAAGGAATGGTACCAGCTCCTCCTTGTACCTCTGGTAGAATTCAGCTGTGAATCCATCTGGTCCTGGGCTTTTTTTGGTGGGTAGGCTATTAATTGTTGCCTCAATTTCAGAGGCTGCTATTGGTCTATTCAGGGATTCAACTTCTTCCTGGTTTAGTCTTGGAAGAGTGTACGTGTCCAGGAAATTATCCATTTCTTCTAGATTTTCTAGTTGATTTGCGTAGAGGTGTTTATAGTATTCTCTGATGTTAGTTTGTATTTCTGTGGGGTCGATGGTGATATCCCCTTTATCATTTTTGATTGCGTCTATTTGATTCCTCTCTCTTTTCTTCTTTATTAGCCTGGCTAGCGGTCTGTCAATTTTGTTGATCTTTTCAAAAAACCAACTCCTGGATTCATTGATTTTTCGGAGGGTTTTTTGTGTCTCTATCTCCTTCAGTTCTGCTCTGATCTTAGTTATTTCTTGCGTTCTGCTAGCTTTTGAATGTGTTTGCTCTTGCCTCTCTAGTTCTTTTAATTGTGATGTTAGAGTGTCAATTTTAGATCTTTCCTGCTTTCTCTTGTGGGCACTTAGTGCTATAAATTTCCCTCTACACACTGCTTTAAATGTGTCCCAGAGATTCTGGTATGTTGTATCTTTGTTCTCATTGGATTCAAAGAACATCTTTATTTCTGCTTTCATTTCGTTATGTACCCAGTAGTCATTCAGGAGCAGGTTGTTCAGTTTCCATGTAGTTGAGCGGTTTTGATTGAGTTTCTTAGTCCTGAGTTCTAGTTTGATTGCACTGTGGTCAGAGAGACAGTTTGTTATAATTTCTGTTCTTTTACATTTGCTGAGGAGTGCTTTACTTCCAATTATGTGGTCAATTTTGGAATAAGTGTGATGTGGTGCTGAGAAGAATGTATATTCTGTTGACTTGGGGTGGAGAGTTCTATAGATGTCTATGAGGTCCGCTTGGTGCAGTGATGAGTTCAATTCCTGGATATCCTTGTTAACTTTCTGTCTCGTTGATCTGTCTAATGTTGACAGTGGAGTGTTGAAGTCTCCCATTATTATTGTATGGGAGTCTAAGTCTCTTTGTAAGTCTCTAAGGACTTGCTTTATGAATCTGGGTGCCCCTGTATTGGGTGCATATATATTTAGGATAGTTAGCTCTTCCTGTTGAATTGATCCCTTTACCATTATGTAATGGCCTTCTTTGTCTCTTTTGATCTTTGATGGTTTAAAGTCTGTTTTATCAGAGACTAGGATTGCAACCCCTGCTTTTTTTTGTTCTCCATTTGCTTGGTAGATCTTCCTCCATCCCTTTATTTTGAGCCTATGTATGTCTCTGCATGTGA
Organism: Piliocolobus tephrosceles; assembly: GCF_002776525.5. Classification (NCBI taxonomy): domain Eukaryota; kingdom Metazoa; phylum Chordata; class Mammalia; order Primates; family Cercopithecidae; genus Piliocolobus; species Piliocolobus tephrosceles. The sequence goes on from NC_045438.1 coordinate 2,728,210, forward strand.
GATGGGTCTCCTGAAGACAGCAGACTGATGGGTCTTGACTCTTTATCCAGTTTGCCAGTCTGTGTCTTTTAATTGGAGCATTTATTCCATTAACATTTAAGGTTAATATTGTTATGTGTGAACTTGATCCTGCCATTATGATATTAACTGGTTATTTTGCTCGTTATTTGATGCAGTTTCTTCCTAGCCTCGATGGTCTTTACATTTTGGCATGTTTTTGCAATGGCTGGTACCGGTTGTTCTTTTCCATGTTTAGTGCTTCCTTCAGGGTCTCTTGTAACGCAGGCCTGGTGGTGACACAATATCTAAGCGTTTGCTTATCTGTAAAGGATTTTATTTCTCCTTCACTTATGAAACTTAGTTTGGCTGGATATGAAAGTCTGGGTTTAAAATTGTTTTCTTTACGAATGTTGAATATTGGCCCCCACAGTCTTCTGGCTTGTAGAGTTTCTGCCGAGAGATCTGCTGTTAGTCTGATGGGCTTCCTTTTTGGGTAACCCAACCTTTCTCTCTGGCTGCCCTTAAGATTTTTTCCTTCATTTC
>NC_045438.1:2733752-2841484 GCF_002776525.5 Piliocolobus tephrosceles
TGGTGGTGACAAAATCTCTAAGCATTTGCTTATCTGTAAAGAATTTTATTTCTCCTTCACTTATGAAACTTAGTTTGGCTGGATATGAAATTCTGGGTTTAAAATTCTTTTAATTTTAACCTTGAAAGTAAATGGCCTAAATGCTCCACTAAGAAGAAATAGAGTGGCAGATTGGATAAAGAAAACAAGACCACTCCTTTTGCTGTCTTCAAGGAACACATCTAACACATAATGACACCCATAGACTCAGATGGAGAAAGATATGTCATGCAAAGGGAAAATAAAACACAGCAGGCGTTGCTGTTCTTATATCAGGTGAAACAGACTTTAAACCACCAACAGTAAAAAAGGGACAAATGGACATTACATAATGATAAAGGATTTCATTCAAAAGAAGACTTAACTATCCTAAATATTACATTGGTGCAAAAGTAACTGTGGTTTTTGCCATTCCTTTAAAATGTATTGTTTAAAATACTGGGTACCTACATATAGGGCTGCAGCCACTGCACTGCTCCAAGGAGGGAGAGGAAAGGAGGAAGGCACACCCCCAGCAGGGTAATTGCTGCCCTCTTACAAGCTGCTATTGAGGCCAAGACACAAGGGGCCTGCACTCCTCAGTTTTCTGCTCACACTGCTTGCCTAAGTGATGCCCCACCTTCTCTGGTCCCAGTCCCAAGGCATCATTTCAAGAGTTTACCACTGGAATGCACCCCACCTTCAGCCTGAGCTTGGACTGATGTGTTGCAGCCACTACCCAGCCAAAAAAGGGACAAGGAAACCACACAGGGAAACATTGGAGCACCCAGATTTTAAAACAATTACTTCTAGAAGTAAAATAAGACTTTGACAGTCACACAATAATAGTGTAGGACTTCAACATCCCATTGAAAACTTTAAATAGATCATCAAAGCAGAAAACTAACAAATAAATTCTGGACTTAAATTCAACACTCTACCAATCAGACCTAATCACATCTACAGAATACTTTATCCAACAACCAAAGAATATACATTTTTCTCATATGCATGTGGAATATACTTTAAGACTGACCATATGCTCAGTCATAAAGCAAGTCTCAATAGATACATAATGATCAAAATCATACCAAGCATCTTCTCAAACCACAATGGAATAAAAATAGAGAACAATACCAAGAGGAACTCACAATACCAAACGAACATACGGAAACTAAACAACTTGCTTCTCAATGGCTTTTGTTGGGTAAATAACAAAATTAAGATAGAAATCAAAACATTCTTTGAAACATATGAAAATGGAGATACAACATAGCAAAACCCATGGGATACGGCAAAAGAAGCCTTAAGAGGAAAGTTTACAGCACTGAACACCTAAATCAAGAAGACAAAAAGATCTCAAACTAACAACCTAACCTTACATCTGAAAGAACTAGAAAAAAACAAACAACCCAAAACTAGCAGGATAAAAGAAATAACTAAAATCAGACTAGAGCTAAATAAAATTAGGACCTCCAAAAAACACATAAAGGAACCGAAAAATGAAAAGTTACTTTTTTGAAAGGATAAACGAGATTGATAAACCACTAGCTAGATTAGCAAAGAAAAAAAAAAGAAAAGATCCAAATGAGTACAAACAGAAAGGAGAAAGGTGACATCACAGAAGTACAAAAGTTCCTCAAAAACATCTCTCTGCACACAAACTAGAAAATCTCTAAGTTATGAACATCTCTATGCACACAAACTAGAAAATCTCAAGGAAATCAATACATTCCTGGAAACATACAACCTTCCAAGGCTGAACCAAGAAGAAACAGAAATCCTGAACAAATCAATAATAAACAATAAAATTGAATCAGTCATTTAAAACCTACCAATCAAAAAAGCCTTGGACCAGATAGATTCATGGCTGAATTGTAGTAGACTTACAAAGCTGGTACCAATCCCACTGGAACGACCCCAAAAAATCAAGGAGGAGAAACTCTTTCCTAACTCATTCTCCAAAACCATATGATCCTCATAACAAAATCTGGCAAAGACATACATCAAAAAAGTTAACCACAAGCCAATATCCCTCAATATCCCTGATAAATACAGACAGAAAATCCTCAATAAAATACTAGCAAACTGAATCCAGTAGTTCATCAAAAATTTGATTCACCACAATCACATGGGCTTTGTTTTGGGAAGCAAGGATGGTTCAACTTACACATATCAATAAATGTTATTCACCACATAAACTGAATTAAAAATAAAAACCATAGGATCATCTCAATAGATACAGGAAATGTGTTTGATAATATTCAATATATCTTCATGACAAAAACTCTCAACAAGCTAGAAATCAAAGAAATATACCTCAAAATAAGGAATCATCTATGACAAACCCACAGTCAACATCAAATAATATATGGAAAGGAAGTTGAAAACATTCCTGAAGAACTGGAACAATACAAGGATGTCCACTCTCACCACTCTCATCAGTCCTATTCAACATAGTACTGGAAGTCCTAGCCAGAGCAATCAAGAGAAAGAAAGAAAAGGCATCCAGATAGGAAAAGAGGAAGTCAAATTATCTCTTTGCTGATTCTATACCTAGAAAACCCTGAAGAGTCTGCCAAAATCTTCTAGACCTAACAAACAACTTCAGCAAAGTCTCAGGATACAAAATCAATGTACAAAAATCAGTATGCCAATAACAATCAAGTTGAGAGTAAAATCAAGAACACAATCCCATTTATAATAGCAACAAAAAAGAAAATACCTAGGAATACATCCAGCAAGGGAGATAAAATATTGCTACAAGGAGAGCTATAGAACACTGCTGAAAAATATCATGAACAACACACATAAGTGGAAAAACATTCCACGCTCATGGATGGGAAGAAACAGTATCATTAAAATGTCCATACTGACAAAGAAAATCTATAGATACAATGCTACCAATGTCATATTTCACAGAACTAGAAAAAGCTATTCTAAAATTCATATTGAACCAACAAAGAGCCCAAATATCCAACCAATTCTGAAAAAAAAGAATAAAGTTGTAAGCATCATATTATTCAACTTCAATATACTACAAGGCCACAGTAACCAAAACAGCAGCATGTTACTGGTACAAAAATAGACACATCAACCGATGGAACAGAATACAGTCCCTGAAATAAAGCTGCACATCTACAATCAGTTGATCATCAACAAAAGTAAACAATGGGAAAATAATAGCCTATTCAATAAACGGTGCTGAGAAAATGGGCTAACCATATGTGTAAGAGTAAATCTGGATGCCTACCTCTTACCTTATAAAAAAATTAACTGAAGATGGATTAAAGATTTAAATGTAAGACCTCAATTTATTAAAATCCCAGAAGAAAACCTAGAAAATACCCTTTTAGACATTGGCCTAGGCAAATAATTTATGACTAAGCCCTCAGAAGCAAATGAAACAAAACCGAAAATTGACAATGAGACATAATTAAACTAAGGAGCTCCTACACAGCAAAAGGAACTATCAACGGAGTAAACAGATGACCTACAGAATGGGAAAAATATTTGCAAACTATGCATCCAATAAAGGACTGATATCCAGAGTCTATAAGGAATTTAAATAAATCAGTAACAACAACAACAAAACAAATAACTCTATTTTTTTAAATGGGCAAAGAACATAAACACACACTTCTCAAAGGAAGACATAAAAATGCCAACAAATATGCAAAAAAAAAATGCTTAACGTCACTGATCATCAGAGAGAGGCAAATCACAACCACAAGGATGTACCATCTCACAGCAGTTGGAATCGTTATTATTAAAAGTCAGAAAATAGCAGTTGTTGGCAAGCTTGTGGAGAAAAGGGAACACTTGTACACTGTTGGTGTGAGTGCAAATTAGTTAAACCCTTGGGGGAAGCAGTTTGGAGATTCATCAAAGAAATACAAACAAAATTACTATTTGACTCAGCATTCCCATTACTGGGTATATATCCAAAGGAATATAAATTATGCTATCAAAAAGTAATCTGCACTTGTATGTTTACTGCAGCATGATTCACAATAACAAACACATGGAATCAACCCAGTTGCCCATCCCAGCAGTTAGTTGGATAAAGACAATGTGGTACATATACACCATGGAATGCTACATAGCCATAAAGAGAATGAAATCATGTTCTTTGCAGCAACATAAATGCAACTGGAGGCCACTATTCTAAGCAAATTAACACAGGAGCAGAAAACCAAATGCCATCTTCTCACTTGTAAAGGGGTTGAACATCAGGTACATGTGAACATAAAGATGGGAACAACAGACACTGGAGACTACTAGAATAGAAAGGGAAAGAGGGGAGCAAGGGCTGAAAAACTACCTGTTGGGTACTATGCTCAGGACCTTGGTGAAGGGATCATTGGTACCCTAAACCTCAGAATTATGCAATATACCTAAGTAACAAACCTGCACATGTATCCCCAAATCTCAAATTTAAATATTAATTAATTAATATCAAATTTTAAAAAAAGAAAAATCTACATTTTAGGGATATTTAGAGTCTGGTACATTAACTGTACAGTGTCTGTCTGTCTTTAAAAACAAATGAATAGTCTGAGAATGGTGTCTCACACCTCTAATCCTAGCACGTTGAGAGGTTGAGGCAGGAAAATTGCTTTTGGCCAAAAGTTAAGACCAGACTGGGCAACATAGTGAGATCCCTTCTCTACAAAACTTAAATATATAAACAAACAAACAAAATAAAATAAAAATACAAAGAGAAAGCCAACAAAGAATTGCCAAAAATATCAGCTGAGTCATTACTGCATGTGAAAATAGACATTATATATTCACCCAGTGGGGGGAAAATTGTGCTGAAAATATGACATGAATTGATTTAAACATCCCACAAGAATTCCTCTCTTCTTGCTGATTTTCTTGTGACTTGTGGCCATGGTACAAAGTACACAAACACTCTTTCTATGATATGAGATATGACCCAAGCCATAGAATGTTAATGTTTGTCTCTTTTCCTGAGTTATTTGAGTTGTCTGTTTGAAAAAGTTATTCAATTCTGTTTTGATATTTAACATGATCTTGACAGTTCTGCTAGTCTAAGGATTTCGTGTGTTACTGAGCTACAAGTTTTTCTCATCGTCTTTCTCCTTTAACCATCCACATAGAGTGCATGTCAACACTTGATATAAAAATTCTAATTAGTACTAAGTAACTTGATACTCTATGCATCCAACCACACTATATTGTATTATCCAATTTTATTTTGGCGAACATAAGTTGAAATAATTTGGTCTTTCTCCTTCTCTTACTTTGTTTGATTACCCAGGTGATTATGTACATTCATTTCTTTGAGCAGAGAAAAATCATTCCAGCCATTCAACCCCTACAGTCATCACTTAGCTTTTATTGTCTGATAATTATACGGAGAAAGAACACACATTCACAAGAAAGAAAAATGGAAAAATTAGGATGAATGGAAAAATAATAAAAATTCAAAATGGGACGTAAGGCAATAAATCCTACAGGCATTTCAAGGATGACAAAGTTTCAAGTAATGTCTGAAAGGGAAAAAAACTCTTATGTCAAGAGGTAAACACAAGTTTTGCTTACCTGTTTGGTCAGCAAGTTTATCAAGTATCATAGACACTCTGAATTAGTAATGATTCAAGAAAACCCATAGAAGTATTTTCTGGCATTTAACTCCCTAACAGATGGTGTACCTATCTATATGCGCATTAATATGAGCTGATATATGCTTGTGGGAAATCAGTATTATAAAGTGGTATACCCACATGAGGCCTTCCAATACTGTAATGCTCACTTAGACTCTTATTTCTTTCATAAACAAACATTGTTCCCTATATTCTTTATGAAGGAGCAACACCCTTTCCTTAAGAGTTAAGATAAGGAATTCACAAGCTTTCAGAGTCAAAAATATAAAAATTGACTTAGCAAAAAATTAAAATAGTACATCTTAGATATTTATTTTTTCTGCTCAAATACTTTCCTATACCTAGTTCTGCATTCTGCCATTCCTCAACTGATCATTCACAAAAAGGAAATCTTCTTTCCTAAAAGCCGTTTGACATTCGCCTAAGCATCCAGATCTGTTTACAGGAATCTCATTTAAGGAGCATTCTGACGTGATATGGAAGGAATTAAGAATGAAGGAAATTGATCCGATCTAATTTGATGTAAGACAAATTCCCTCAACTGTGAGTTGTTGCCCACTAAAGGAAGTTTCATATAAATGATTACATGAATGGGGAGATGTAAAAATCTGGCAGATACAGTCACCACAATATTAATTTTCCTTCTCCATAAACAGAATTTCATGGCCCTCCAACCAGCTGCATCCAAGAAAAGTCAGTCAAATGCAAATTAAAAACTTATATGAAGGTGATGAAGTCCACTACCCAGATCTAGAGATTTGAGGGAGTATAAGAAGTCAAAAAGATGTCAATCACAGGAAACCATCAATCTCCAATGCTTTACAGATCAAAATCTCCTCTATCACAAATACTGAGTCATTTTCAAAATATCACAGTTAAATTTTACAAGAGATAAGAAAAATGAAGATAGTCCCAGCCAAAGACATGGCTTCTCTAGTTCTCATTTGAACTTAGATTAATGAGTTGTCACCCTGAATTATTTGCATGGCACATGTATATATTTATTTATTCCAATAGCAAATTATAGCAACATGGCAGTCAGGAGTTCAGAGTAAATGGGAGAAGCTCAAGTCATTGGGTTAGACCAGAGATATTTCAAGTGGGAGCCTTAACCTAGTACTGTCCAGGAGAAGTAAGTTTAGAAAGTGAGAGTAAGCTTAAAAGTAAATGTTTAATAATACTACAAGATATCCATCCTCAACAGACTGTAAATATAAAAATATGATGATTATGATGTTCAAAATTATGCCAAGATCTTCATCAGTCACATTTGACAATATGAAATACTAACATTGCAAAAGTGTATTACTATTCATTTCATAATAGATACTTTTATTATTCTCATTTCGTAGATGAGGCAACTAATTCTTCAAGAAGGTAGCTGCTTTGCTCAAAATCACTCAGGTAGGAATTAGTGGAGGACAGATTAAAATCCAGATCTTCTGGTAGAAGATCTCACAGCTCAGAAACTAGGTTGTGTGCAGTTAAGCTCCTCATCCCCATAAAAGTTACATTCTTCAATCTACTCTGGCCTTTTGAGTTAGAGAGTACAATAAAACCTACTGCGACAATATCAGGTCTAGTTGAACCTGGCCTGGAACCTTGCTTCTCAAAATGTGATCTACAGAACCAGCGAAGGGACATCATCTATCTTATCAGACATGCAGAATCTCAACCCTCGTCCAATGCCTCCTAAGTCAGAATCTTTATTCCTACATGGGGATTCAGATGCGCTTTAAATCTTAAAAAGCACTGGCTCACAACTCTAATAGTACCTCATCGCCAACCTGTGGCTGATTACCAAGCCTTGATTTACCTATTCGCCCACCTACTTTAGAGACTTGGAGTTAGAGTTAGATAGACTTGGAGTTAGAGCTAGATAGGCCTGAACTCTGTGTGAACTTGCATAAGGAGACACAGTTTTTTTCACGTGTAAATGAGGAAAATAACTCATTCTTCCCAAGGGTTGTCATTAGAATTGATATATATATATATATATATATATATATATATATATATATGTAGTTATATATATAGTGTGTATCAAATATATATGTATTTGATCATATATATGATGATATATATATCGAATACACAAATACATATATATGAATTTGATGATATACACAGTAGGTGCCCAATAAGTAGTAATTCCATCACTTCTTCCTCAGCCCTCACATCACCATTGACCACCATCCTTACTTACTCCCCTATAACTGACCTCAGCTAAATCCTCATTTCCATCTTTTTCGAGTCCTGATTCTAGTTCTCACTCAGCTGACATTTCCTGTCCCCTTTCCGTCTTCAAACGGAGTTTCTGTTTGGCTCGGTATGGTCTGCCATTCCCATCCTCTTCAGATGGCATCCCGGAGCAACCGACTCACAGCGCATGTGCAGAGATATCACATGTGGATTGTCTAGCAAAGCTGTGTTTCATTTGCACCCTTTTGAATTCGCTTGCATGCCTCCAGGTAGAGCATGTACTCTCAACTTGACCACAGACCTTCATCACCCTTTGTCTTTCACTGGTCACATTCACAGAAGTATGTTTCTGGTCACATCTCTATAGGCATTTGTGTTTGTGAGTTTTTACACCTCAACAACGTTAGCTTTTATCCTTATTTACTATGGAGGAATAAAAGAGCAAAGGGTTTAACCCCCTGGCTAATTGCAGAGGTCTCTGCACAAGCAGTTGCCCCTGCCGGTGAGTTTCGTTGTATCTGGTCCTCTGCTGCCCCCTACGGGCCTCTTCCCACTTTGCCCACTGGCCTTGATTTACGTTTGTTCAAAACCATTAAGAATCCTTGTCCTGATTTCATAATGCAACGTATAGAGTGTATCCAGGTAAAATTGTAAGGTTTCATATTGGAAAGAACAATTTGAAACATAAAATATACTCCCCAACTAAAAGCACTTCTTTTATAAGGTTCTATCCATAATACGTATCTCACTTTCTTGAAAATACATGATTACTTGTCTATGTATGCCCCACTAAATGGAAAGCACTGTCAGGGCCACATAATCCAGCCTTGGGCATAGGGGAAATATCCCAGAGGAAAGGATGTCTAGCTAGACTTACAAAAAGTGAGGAGACAATAGCTTGACCGAGGACATGAAACTGAGAAAAAGCTAGAGTCCTTGAAGAAATACTCAGCATGGTTAAAAAGTTGAACATTGCAAACAGAGGTAGATTAGAGGGAGAAAGTAGGAAGAGGGAAATTGGAAGTGTAAGTTAGGTCCAGATCATTAAGGACTATATTTAAAAGTTTATAATTTGTTCTAAGAACAAAGATGATCAACTGCTGGGTTTTAAGTGGAAAGTATTGTCATCATGTTAATATTTTTGAATGATCACCCAAGAGCATTATTACAGCAAACCAGGCAATAGACGATGATTGTCTAGACTAGGTGAATGGAGGTAAGGAGGGAGAGAAGTAGATGGAGTCTGGAGCGATTTTAAAAACGCAATCAACATAGACTACAAAAAGAAGAGATAAATGAAGAATGACCACGTTTCTATTTTGGATCACTGGGAACATATGGTGCTAGAAATAACTGAGATCAGTATCTCAACACAAAATACCATCAAAGAAAAAACAACAACAATAAATTGAACTTGATCTAAATTTAACATTTCTGCTCTTCAAAAAACACTATTAAGATAATTAAAAAGCAAGGTTCAGACTCAGAGAAAATGTTCACAATACATATATCTGAAAAATGACTTGTTTCAAAAATACATAAAGAACTTTCACCATTCAATGAGGCAAAAAAGCCAATAAGAAAATGGGAGAAGATCTGAACAGACACTTCACCAAAAAAAGAGAGACATATATATATATATATATACACACACACACACACACACACATATACAATGACACACAAAAATATGCTTACCATATTTAGTCATCAGTGTGATACAAATTAAAACCACAAGATAATATTACACAGCCATTACAATGGCAATATTTTTTAAAACTGTTAATACCATGTCTTGGCAAGAGTATAGGACAACTGGAAATCTCATACATATGTTTCCAGAAGGAGTATAAAAATGGTACATCCTCTTTAGAAAACAGTTTCCCAGTTTCTTATATATTTAAACTTACATTTACCATTTAACTCAACAATTCCCCTTCGAGGTATTCAACCAAGAGAAATGAAAATGTATGACCATATGAAGGCCTATAAGCAAACGTTCAATACAATGTTATTCAAAATGGCCAAACAACGCGAATGGATTTTGATAGGTGAATTGTGACATATTCATACAATGAAATACTATGCATCAATAAAAAGGAATGAATATTAAACACACAACAACCAAGTGCATTTTTAAAAAGACTTTGTTAAGCAAAAGAAGCTACACACGAAAGTGTACATACTGTATGATTTCCTTTAATACGAAACTCTAAAAAAATGGCAATGACAAGTCTAATATGTAGGCATAGAAAACTGATCAGTGGTCCCTTGGGGCTCCAGTGGGATTGATTAAATAGAAAGGAACATAAACATTTGAAGGTGATGGAAACATTCTGTATCTTGATTGTGGTGGTGTTTACATGGGAGCGGGGTTCAAGGGTGGCTGAATTTGTCAAAACCCATTGACACACACTTAATATGGTGCATTTTATCGTTTATGTAAATAAGGTTGACTTAAATAAATTAAAAAGTAGATACTTAGTAATTTGAAAGGTCATAAATGACAATTCATGAACTCTACACGATGAAGTTCCTTTGGCTTACTTACTTCTCTGGAGCCTCTTTTAATTGAATTCTAATAGCAAGACACAATGACATGCTCTCGATATTATAATGAAGTACAACAAAAATCCATTTCAAAATTTTTAAAATTAATGTGTGATACGAAGCATTCATATTCCTCCATTGAGAAGAAAATATTTAGTTCAGTGTAATAGTTTTAGAATGTTTGTACTCAGTGAACCTTTCTGCACATATCATCCTTTCTAACAAAAGGCATAGTTGAATCATCACAAAAGTGAAAATAATAACAAATTAATGTGGCAGAATGAAAAAGAGGCTATGCTAATGATCAGTGATAGCACAACCACTAAACAGCTGCTCAGTTCTCTCCAGAATCAGCCTTATCCTCGGCTACGTCTTCTGGAGCATTTCTCTTCTGGCTTTGAACCATCTGTCATTTGGCAGATAAGCTGTATTCCGAGACATCTATATTCAACTGCCACTTTTCAAACCCTGTGAGTATGGACTAATTCGAGACAAGACTGTGATGGTCTATTTTAACATTTTGTTTTCCTTAGTTTCATTCAAAATCCTATCACACAAGGGAAAAATTTAGAAAACTTCAATGGCAAAATGTAGCATAATTGCTTCTAGGAAGTTTCCCTTACCTTCTGCAAGCTTTTAGTGGCAATTCAATAAATGTTCAAGCCTTGCAAAGAAGGAGAATACCATATAATTACCTCTAGTCAATAACGAAGATCCACTGGGGATTCGGCTAACTCAGAAGCCTCACAGATTTTGAGCATCTGTAGCATTTTTCTCCTTAGCTACATTTAATTCCAGTCCTGAATACAATATTTTAATTAGTTATGACCATATTCAGTTATCATCATCCTGCTTTCCAAATTTTATGTATCACATAAGAAATGGAAACAAAATTCTTTCTTGATCTTTGAAATAGCCCAGAGTACCCAGTTAATTTCCAAATCTGTATTCTTAGTTGAATAGAAGAAAATGAAATGGAACCAGCTTTCTGAGTTAAATAGAAAAAGTTCAGAACTGAGATGAAGAGCTAAATTATTATTTCCAATACATCAAATCAACAAGTTCATAGACAGCCCAAAACATTCTACATTTTAAACCTCTCCACTGAATTCACCCTGAATAGTGGAGTGGGAAACATGGAGGCAGTGTTATCTTTGTATACGACAATTCCTATGAATAAAGGAACATCGTACAAATATTCCTATGAATAAAGGAATATAACAAAGTATACCAGGTTATTACTATCTTGACAAACTGTCCAGTTTATGCTTAGAACATTCAATACTTGATTTAAAAACTGAAAAGAGCTCTTCCATGTGATAAAAAACCCATGCAGTTTTAATTCAGAAATAAAAATAGACCCTAGTGCAAGTCACTGTTTACTCTTCTCCTTGTCCGTATTTTTACAACCCAAAAAAGAAAGCCCACTTCACCCAGTGCTAAATGCTAACATTTGCAATTACCACAGAGCAGCATGCAGGAAGTTTTCAAAGAAGGAAAATTACCTTGTTTCTTCTACTGTTTCTTTTATAATTTAAAGCGACTGGTAACTTGCCCTTATGCCTAAGAATTAGTAGATACAGATTTGTAAAGTGATAAGGAGGTCTCTATAAAAATGATCACAGAAAGAGGCAGTGTGCTGGTGGTGCTCCCATCACGGGAAACCAGACACAGTTTTGACTTACAGCCCCTGGCACATTAACCACTCACATAGCTAGTAAACACATCAGCTAGCCAAAGGTCAAGATGCTTTACATATTAGAATACTTTGTTTACCAGAAAAGCACTTACTATATTTGAAAGCACCTTTACACTATAAACAAATACTGGAGAACCCATGGCAGTGCATATTTTAAATACACATCCTCTGCAGAAAAACACTATTTTCAATAAACATACAGGTTCTTATTACTGCCAATCCCTTGGCAGAAGTGTGCTGATGAGCACTGGTGCCCTCCCACCCATCAGAAAACCAAAAAACTAACACAGCCTAACCCTATCACCTCCTGCTATTCATTCTTTTACTCCTTTCTCTCCTAAAGACTAAGAAAAATAGAAATAAGGTTAATATTTTTCTTTGCTAAAAGAAATAGGATTTTGTAAATGTGTAATTTCACACCATCTCCTAGAAATCTGTATTTAGGATCCTCATATTAAACAAGTCCCCATTTCAATTTTCAGCATTGCCAGAATTAAGCGTGTGCACACACACACACACCCCTAGTGTATGTACAATTTTAGGAACCTCAGCACGCATTCAATGGAAATCCATGCACAAACATGTATTTTGCTTGTCAAGATGTGTTCATTTTCAAATACAGTTTTCAGAAGCCTAAGTTATATATATTTACCTTTGAGCATTTGACCCTGCTTAATTGCAAACTAATGACAAATGAGACACAGAGGACTGCCACCTTTCTTACTGTTCACAATAAGTACTAAATATTTAGAACGCAAGTGGAGAATCCCTGGCCCTAATGTTAGCAAACCAACAAACCAATTAAAAATGAAAAACAAACAACCTTGGCTGACTCTAATTCTACAATTCACTGTTGATTTCTAGTGCCATTTTCAACATATAGGGCCAGTGCCCTGAGAGAAATGCCACATAAAAATTGGTGTTATTCATTCTCTTTGGTAAAGCTATTTTCTGTAACAATGAGTTTTAACAAACAGAATTTGATAAAGAACCCAAAATTAGTCAGAATCAAATGAGTTTGACAGACAAAGTTCCTGGGTACATTTTTCTCTAAGAGTGTGTGTGTGTGTGTGTGTGTGTGTGCAATTTTGTACCTGTTTTCTTAACCTATGACTAAAAGAACACTAAATATATTTTTGAAGGAATTACTACAACTAATAGCATCCTTTCTTTCACTGAGTAGAAACAGCAGACAAAATTACAAAGTCATTGCTGGTCCTATAATTGTTGGATTTGGCTTTCTACTTCAGTTTTCCATTATTGCATAACATCATTAACTATAAAGGAAAGGGATTAAGAAGTAGCAGATAAAAATCTCAATTCTTGACACTTCTTTGAAGTGTTTTAGTCAATAAAAACAGTAATGCTCTCTCCATTCTCCACTGCTATCCATAGCTTCCACCCCTATTCCCCAGCCTGCTCCTCTCTGGAGTGTGAGCCTACCCTGGAGTCCCTGTCCCACCACCCTCATTTTACTGCCTGAAGGACCATGTCATTATCCAGTCTGACTTCTTCTTTTCTGTATGCTCTGAACTTGCAGGTCCTCCACTTTCAAAGCTTTTCCAACTGTTCGAAGCTTTGAATCTATGTTTGGAGAGAAGCAGCCTCTGCCTCTGTTAGTCCATGTGCAGTCATAGCTTTCAACAGTAACATGCTTATGTGCTTAGCTTCACCTGAATTGAAAAGTGCCCTGGCAGTAGCATCTTTGCACAGGCAGTACAATTATACATCCATTCTCTCTCAGGCACACAGAGAGAGGAGACCACCCGCCCCAAACCAGTGCACCAGCTAGCTCTCTCTCTGCTTCATTTCAGCCCCCACACAGCTGTTGCAGCACTTAGAAGGAAAGCACAGCTGTCTCAGTTTGATTCACACCTACATGTTTCTTCTTCATTTCCACTCTCATTTCCATGAGCCCCAGTTGCTTGCATCTCTCCTCCCTTTTTATTTGTATTAGAGGAAGTACAAGGCTGTGAGCAGAATCCCTTTTGTCTTCCTGTTTAGATCAGACTATACAAACAAACACATCTGCTTGGCTAGGGCAGAAGCAAAGCCTTAAATAGTAGCATTGCCTAAAAGGCACCACTAAGTTCTGCTAAAGAATTATTACAATTAAGACTTCTCATGACAAGGCAGCTTTCATACATGTAATCAAACAACAACAACACATAGAACAACACTTCATTTCACAAACCCAATTGCCTCCTTTCTGCATATATGAAAAATGTTGTTGCTTAGAAAGTCACAGAAGGCGGCAATGTATATAACAGCCAAGTAAATCCATGTTCTCAGGCCACCATAAAGAAAATCACAGTCCTTTGCAGTAAGAACCCTCTCTAATGCAGATCCCTTTTTGAAAAAGTCTGCGTTAAAGAATTCAACTAGTTGCTATGAATCTCTCTCCTCTAAATTTTCTCTGTATTTGTGTAAAACTGGACATCATAATACACATACATTTTTTGATTTGTGGGGAAAAAAAAATCCCCTGAAGATTATCTAATTTTTTCAGCAGTCCAGAACAGATTATTAACCATCTTCATAAATATCTTTCTAAAAGGGAAAATTAATGGCCCCTGTTTATTTCTCATGCTTTTAAAAAATACAACCTAATCTACACTTTTATACATCAATGTAATCTACATTTATGTAACATAGTTTGTTCATTTCCCAAACATTTTGGAAACCTATTAGCCCCACTTCTTTGTTTTCATGTCCAGAGCCAAGGACAGCATTGTGTAAAGCAATAATGGCCATTTCTCTGTCCCGCAACTGTGCCCATTTTTTAGCCAGCATGGCATCCAAGCAAGAGCAAATCCCCGGTCTGCAGCACTGCACTTTGTCATGCCATGAGTTAGCCTTAGGCAGCTCTTGGGACAGATCAGCAGGTCAAACACTGTCTTGCACTCTTTCCAAGTGTTAATCACCTTTCTAAATGGCACAGTCTCTGACATGCAGATAGGAAAGCAAAAGTCCACCAGCCAGGCTCCCTAGAACACTTCACACTACCAGTCCACGTTGTGTGAGGCTAAGTCACTCCACTTGTTTACTTTCTCCTCCAGTATTAGCATCTTCATCTGGTGCACATGCTCTTCCCTCCAACTGCTAAGTTACTCCCTTATCCATCTGGAAAATCCATACTCCTGCAACCCAAGTATCTTCTCTTGGGTAAAGCTTTGCTGATGCCAAAGAGTAATGTTTATCTTGCCTTTTTCATTGCAACCATCAGATTCTATACTCACTTCCTTGCTTGTACTAAAGCCCTTAACTGCACTGTACTATCGGGATTTGTTTACATGCCCATTCTTTTCCCCTTCCCTCACCTTTGCCCAGATTTACACTTGGGGTCTAATCTCAATGTCACTCCTTGGGCAGGCTTTCCCTGAAGGTTCAAATTTGTCATCCTCTGTTACATACTCTCCTTCTGTTCTATTCTTTCTCTTTATGTAAAATCACATTTGTTGGCATTTGCACCATATCTGTTTCCCAAACCTTAAGTACTGTGACTGTGGGGACCCTGATAGCCTTCTTCACAATCACATTCCGAATGTCTGGGATGGTGTTGGGAATCTGTTAATTCTCAATTGTTTAAAAACATCAGATGAATTAATCAGTGCACTGTAAGCTTCTTGAGAGCTGGGACTGCATCTTATTTACATTTTTAACCCCAGTCTATCCAAGTCAGTGAGCAACAGTTTTTTAAATCAGTGACCAACTCAGTACATTGTATGTTCTTCATCTACATCCTAAGAATATAGTTAATTTATAACAAAGTCAATTCTCAAGGAAACTGTGTAACCTAGTTTCCTAAAATTTGTAAGAATCACAGACATGGAAGTGTAAAGCACTGGGAATTGAAACTTTTAATAAATTTATGTTTAACTATTAGTGCCTTAAAAAGATGGTACCATGCCATAAAAAAAAAAAAAAATTGATTTGATGAATGTCCAACAGCTAAACAAAGTCAATACATATTCATCCTTGTTTGTGACCAAGTATGGAAAAATTAAATCACAGGTAATTGAAGGTAATTCAAGCCTTTACTTTAGTTTTGCTTTCAATATTATTTTTTACTTGTACTTGCATATTTAAAAAAATAATCAATTAGTCACAGTCAACATTTATGTGCAGAGACCATATTAGGCATTATGGGAAATGCAAAAGAAACAGGAGGGAGACAGATGGCCCATGTAACATACATAATAAAACGTCCTGCTTTGCTCTGCCTTACTCGGGTACTATGCATTCAATCTGCAGTCCTTCATATTATCTTGCACCAGTGTCTTTTTTTTCTCTCTGATTAGACTGAAGTTCCTTGACAACACATCCTTTGAGTTTTGGTTAACTCCTTTTTATCACCACATATTCTTCTTTCTTACCAAATCAATGCACGCACTCGCTCCTCAAATATTTCTTGAGTGCCTTCTCTGTGTCAGTTACTCTGCTAGATTTAAGAAACATAGTAGAGAATAAGAGAGCTAAGTCTCCTGCCCCCATGGAGCTATACTGAATATGTATGTGGAGAGTAGAGCTGGAGTAAAGATAAAACAAGTAAACAACTATGAAAATTTTAGCTAGCAAAAAGTGTTATAAAAACGTATTAGCAGATTAAGGAGTTAGAAACAAATAACAATGAGGGCTATTTAAGAAGAAATGACCAAGAACATTTAAGCAAATACCTGATTGTATTGAAGAAAGTATTGCCAGGTCTGGGTGGAGGAATGTTGTAAGCAGAGAAAACAGAAGGTACAATGGCTGTGAGGTGGTGACGAGCGCTGTGAGCTGCAAGACATCAGAAGAATGGTGTGGCTGGAGCTAAGGGAATGAGGGACAGATGGGTATAAGATAGCGTTTGAAAGGGCCGGATCCTGTACAGCCAATATAGACTGTGGTTAAATTTCATATATATGGAATAAGAGGTTTACAGACAGTTAGAGCAAGGGTGTCATGTAATCCGTCTTGTATTTCAAGACTATTACTCTGGCTGCTTTGAGGAACTGGGTATTGCAAAAGTGGAGGCTGAGAGACAAGTTGGGAGGTATTGCTGTGGACCAGGCAGGAGGCAGTAGTGCCTTGGATTTAGGTAGTAACTGCGAAGGTAATTTAAAATGGTAAGATTTTGAATATATATTGAAGATAGAGCCAGAAGGTAGGACTCATTCATGGTTTGCATGAAAGCCATAAGAAAATAAGAAGAATCAAAGATGACATCTAGGTTATTGGTCTGAAAAAAGATGGATGATGAGGCAGTTGTAAGATGTGGATGACTAGGGGAGAAGTCTAGAATAGGGCTCCCAAGAGCAGATGCTCCATAAATGCTAATTTGATCAAGAAGAACAGAAAGAAGTACAAATTAATACCATTGCAAGCTGTTTATACAAGTGATAACAAGTACATAGCCTCAAATCCCAAATCTGTAGCATTTTAGAAAGTAGCAATAGTAATCAAAGCAAGAACTAGGAGAAAACAACATCCCAAGATAAATCATCTTTAGAAAGTATAATTGAAAATCATTTCAGACAATAGTAGAGCTTGAGCTTCAAATTTCACAAATTCTAAGGGCTCCTATATTAATTGAAATTGGTTTGAAGTTATTTGCTGAATGACTAGCAGTAATTTTAATTCATTTATGTTTCACTTATTCTGCAGACAACTTTACTGTTTAGTATTAGAAAGAATATCCTATGTCTAAAATCTCATGATTTCAACAAAACTAGAACCAATTAGCTAAATCATCTTTATTAATTGTCACAATAGTAATCAGTTGAGAACTTTCAACTTGACCTCCAAGCAGCACTCAGAGAAGATAAAATTTGGTGGTTGGTATGATATCTTAATACCATAAATATCTATTCCATTAAGCTACGCTTCGAAGTTCATCTCAGATAATAGAGAAGTACCACCTCCTTAATTCATAAGGTTTGATTAATATGTCCTTTCTTATGTCCACATGACCCATTTGTGTTAGGTTAAATTTGTTTAATTTTTCAAGTTACAAAAGTTTGAGATGTCTGCTTCCCTTTCATCTCTGATATAAAGTATTGCATCCCAGCACTGTTCACTAATTTATCTTTGGTGATATTCTCCCCACTTAAATTCAAGACTCTAGACATTGAATAAAGCATTGTTTCTTGGTGGTTTTCTCAAGATCCAAAAACTAGACACTGGGGCAAGAAGCATCATTCCATTTGTATAGAATTTTTGACAAAGAAAAATAAGAGTAGTTTTCTTTTTCTGCTCATTAACTAAGATTTGAAATTTTTGCCATTACATTGTTGAGTAAACCCTAAGTATAGCTTCCAGTTACTAAGAGGTACAATAACCTTGTGAAGATTTACTGTGTAGTTTCATCTTATCATAAATGATGGAAATTTTACTCATCAGTCCAAATATCAAACGTAATTACACACAGAGGGCAAGTGTAAATCACTCACTAACCTACAAATTAGGAGGCCATTTATTCTTCCAAAAATATTGGTTAGTAGCTGATTTAAAAAAAAAAAAATGCCTCTAATGAAAAGGAGTGACGAACCCTTAGAAAACAGGCAGAGAGCCATATTTGGCAATATCTGCCAGTTCTATACCATGTCTGTCTCCACAAGTCTCCTGTCTCATGTTATTCCATGTGTTTGCTTTTATTTTATTTCAAGTGGAGAATTGATTTCCTTTTCTATACTACTGGCTGGCCATTTCATATGTAACTTGTATAATTATCTGCACCGGCTATGAAGAAATTTTGTTTGACCAGTAGGAATCTCTACCATTCCCTTCATTCTTTCTTTATCAAACGAGCATTCCTATTCTGCTTGAATTGTCTCGCCCTTTGCATAGTTATATTTAATGGGGTCTTTTCGAAACGTCTCTAACTCCACTCTGTTCTGAAATATCTCCTTAAAAGCTTGACATGTTGCCCAAAGGTGCTTCTAAATATTGTGCATGGCGAGGAGCCACTGTTCTTAACTTCCAGCTGTGTACTCTAGAATGGGGCTGTCTGTGCTTGGATAAGGGCTGTTATTTCTAATTTACACAATGGGACAGCAAAAGCTTCACATCTGTCCCACAAACTCAAGAAGGCAGATTTCCTGTTTATTGTGCCATAGCTGGCAATTCCCACCAGCCTCTATTCTGCAGACCTTTCCAAGTTAAAATTTGGTACTTGTGTCTATGTCTCCAAAAGCTCCAGGGACACACGTCAAGCTCCTCCAATATCTCCCTTAGCAATTCAACCTTGATCCCCTGGGATCCCATGACCCCTGCAAGTTGGTGCAGATCAGCAAGCTGCTAGCCCAGGGTGAGACATCAATGTCCCCTTCTGGAAGGCACTCCCCATCTTTTGGGGTGGTACTAAAATTCATCCCACTGAGCTTAGGTGTGGAACGAAGGACATCTACAATGGGAAACAACCAAACTTCTTTGTGCTACATCAACAACAAATATTCCCTGGAAAAATGAATCCTCTTTGTTCAAACTACAAGTAATAGAGCTGGTAAGGATTTCAATACTAATTTCACTGTCTCTTTATAAGTTCTGAAACCATCTATCATTCTCAGTAGCCATTTGTGACACCTGGTCAACAAGTTTTATATTCCAGTGTAAGTATACTTTCAGTTTGTTATATTTTTATATTTAGTCCTTATTTTGCATGATCGCTCTGTGAAGCATGGAGAGGTTACAATGGTCTGGAAACTATACATTCCATTTTAATTAATTTATTATTCTATAACTAAGTCTAAGAATAATTCAATATCTTTTGATATTGAATTCATAAGAATAGAAGTCAAAGAATGGTCCAGTATTGTTTAGATCCTGCCCATGTAAGATTAGACAATAATTCCTTCAGAACACGGAAGCTGTCTTTTTCATCTCAGCCCCATCAATGCCCAGTTCAGTACCTGGCATGATTTATGTATTGAAAACGTGATGTTATACTGAACTAAATGACAACTAGTGACATATCTTCCAATTTTGCCTCCCACACTTCTACTAAATTTGAATTTAGACCAGTTTATCTTATTCTTTGTCTTAATGTATATTTCATTCAAACATAATTTATTTTTTTCTAGTTAAACAACTAAATTTACAGCAATTTTTAGTCAACTATATTGTGACTTTTTTCAAAATGTGCAGTTAATTTTTTTTTAACTAATTCAGCTTATCCATTGAAATTTTAATTTGAACTCTCTCTTAACTGGTTGGAGTTTCTTTCATAGCTAAAAATTTTAAAGGCTGTATTAGTTCGCTTTCATGCTGCTGATAAAGATACATCCCAAACTGGGAACAAAAAGAGGTTTAATTGGACTTATAGTTCCACTTGGCTGGGGAGGCCTCAGAATCATGACAGGAGGCAAAAGGTACTTCTTACATGGCAGCGGCAAGAGAAAAAGGAGGAAGAAGCAACAGTGGAAACCCCTGATAAACCCATCAGATCTTGTGAGATTGATTCACTATCATGAGAATAACACGGGAAAGACCAGCCCCCATGATTCAGTTATTTCCCATTGGGTCCTTCCCACAACATGTGGGAATTCTAGGAGATACAATTCAAGCTGAGATTTAGGTGCAGACACAGTCAAACCATATCAGATGCATATATGAACACCATAGTTTCAGTCACATTAAATATCTGAAAATATATGTTATTTGAATTCAGAAAAAAAAATTTAAGTGAGTATAAAATTGGTAAAAAGATAATATTATGGAGAAACTAACATATACACATCAGGCATATATATATATAAACATATGTTTATATTTAAAGAGTTATGATAGTATTATTGCTAAGTAATTTAACAGACACATGTTTCACCAAATCAAAAATGTCACTATTTATAAATGTACATTTCCTATGCTCTACTAGGAAAGGTAAACATGCTACCAATTAAACTACCATTTGTAAGGCAAATCTTTATTAAAGAGATTAAAATGTTAAAACAAAATATGTCTTAGAATCAAAATATGGTATATGTATATACAGTTATATATATTCTATATGTACAGCAAATTACACACTGTACTCTATAGTCTGCATTTTCTTCCTGGGTGTGGAAGATACATTTACTATTCTAAGTAAGGTAATAAATTATTAAAAAAAGGAAAAACTAATAAGTGAGAAACAGAAAATAGTAGAATTAACATTAAATACAGGAAATGCTCCTTTGTAAAGACTTGTTAAATAAGCAAAATGCTGACAAAACTAGGCAAAAGAGAGAAAGATGAGCATATGATATTGTATTTGAAAAGAGTATAACATCTAAAATATAAGCTATGCACAAAATTGAATTTAAAATATATTTTAAAGATTAATTCAAACATGAACGGATCCCCAAAACATGAAATAAATTGAGAACTTGTCAAAGAAATAAATTGAAATTGAAATAAAAAATAAAATAAATTGAGAACATTGTCAAAGAAATATTCTCTCCACCACTTTCCCATCACTTTCCAACCCCAGAGGTCCTAGATTTAAAAAAACAAGTTTCCAACGCTGCTTTTTCAAGTTTTCTATAAATAAATCAGCATTTAAATTCAATTAATATTCAATTCAATTGTTATACTAAAGATATAAATTATAGTCCAGCATCCTTGCTTCAATGGGGAACTGCTCTTCTTTTAGTTCACAAGGATATAACGAACCACAGTGAGCTGGTCTCAAAGTGACCAATGTGATTCTTTCTTCAAGGGTTTTGCAGAGGAATTATAAAAAAGAAAGTCAGTTCATTTTTAACAATAGAGAAATGAGTCTAAAGAGCTGATGGTGGCCATGTTTTCAAATAGACTGTCTAAATACTAAAACATTATATTGACATTTATATATTTATATGCATTATTTTTATGTCTGTGCCTATATCTGTATCTATCTATCCTAAAGTGAATAGTGAATATAAGGAATCAAAATTCTAAATAAAACATTAACCAATCAAATCCAGCTATACATTTTTAAATTAATATTCTTTGTATTTATACCAGGAATACATAGGTTACATATGGGAATGTATTAATCAAATAAATATCATGACTAAGTTAAATAAGAAAATCTCAAATAATTTTAATACACTGAAAAAAAGACACTAAATAAATTTAACACCCACTCCTAAACACCTAAAGGAAAATCTCTTAAAAACATGAATAGAAAAACTTGATATATTAAAATCAATCACAACCCTTCTAGCCAACTTCGTACTTAAATTCCGCATACATGACCATTAATACCAGGTAGTGGCATAAATGCCAAAAATAATAATCATGTTTTCCACAAATGAATTATTATGAATCAGATAGCCAATGCAATTAAAGAAGAAAATACAATATGAACAATGAAAAATACAAAAATACAGGAAAAATCTAAATATTTACATACCTAGAAAAAAGATGAAGAAACCAACTAAGAACCTATTAAAAATAGAAAATAAAATACTTGAAATGGACATATAAGCCAAAAAATTAATGTTTTCAAAATTAGAAAACTTAAAACAAAAATATTTAACATACAATAGTAACAAGAAACATAAAAATAAGGAATTCACAGAAAATTAGATCACCTATATGAAGAAAATTACGATATTTTACTCGGAAGCATATAAGCAAATGAATATGTAGAAAACATACAGATTGGGCGGAGCAAGATGGCCAAAGAGGAACAGGTCCATTCTCCATCTCCCAGCGCGAACGACACAGAAGACAGGTGATTTCTGCATTTTCAACTGAGGTAGGGGGTTTATCTCACTAGGGAGTGCCGGACAATCGGTGCTGGTCAGCTGCTGCAGCCTGACCAGCGAGAGCTGAAGCAGGGCGAGGCATCGCCTCACCTGGGAAGTGCAAGGGGGAAGGGAGTCCCTTTTCCTAGCCAGGGGAACTGAGACACACAACACCTGGAAAATTGGGTAACTCCCACCCCAATACTGCGCTTTAAGCAAACGGGCACACCAGGAGATTATATCCCACACCTGGCGGGAGGGTCCCACGCCCATGGAGGCTTCCTCATTGCTAGCACAGCAGTCTGCGATCTAACTGCAAGGCAGCAGCGAGGCTGGGGGAGGGGTGCCCGCCATTGCTGAGGCCTAAGTAGGTAAACAAAGCCCTGGGAAGATCAAACTGGGTGAAGCTCACAGCAGCTCAAGGAGGCCTGCCAGTCTCTGTAGACTCCACCTCTGGGGACAGGGCACAGATAAACAACAACAACAACAACAAAAAGGAGCAGAAACCTCTGCAGACGCAAACGACTCTGTCTGACAGCTTTGAAGAGAGCAGTGGATCTCCCAACACGGAAGTTGAGATCTGAGAAGGGACAGACTGCCTGCTCAAGTGGGTCCCTGACCCCTGAGTAGCCTAACTGGGAGACATCCTCCACTAGGAGCAGACCGACACCCCACACCTCACATGGTGTAGTACACCCCTGAGAGGAAGCTTCCAAAGCAAGAATCAGACAGGTACACTCACTGTTCAGCAGTATTCTATCTTCTGCAGCCTCTGCTGCTGACACCCAGGCAAACAGGGTCTGGAGTGGACCTCAAGCAATCTCCAACAGACATATAGCTGAGGGTCCTGACTGTTAGAAGGAAAACTATCAAACAGGAAGAACACCCACAACAAAACTCATCAGTACGTCACCATCATCAACGACCAGAGGCAGATAAAACCACAAAGATGGGGAAAAAACAGGGCAGAAAAGCTGGAAATTCAAAAAATAAGAGCGCATCTCCCCCTCCAAAGGAATGCAGCTCATCGCCAGCAATGGATCAAAGCTGGATGGAGAATGACTTTGACGAGATGAGAGAAGAAGGCTTCAGTCCATCAGACTTCTCAGAGCTAAAGGAGGAATTATGTACCCAGCGCAAAGAAACTAACAATCTTGAGAAAAGAGTGGAAGAATTGATAACCAGAATAATTAAGGCAGAAAAGGACATAAACTAACTGACAGAGATGAAAACCATGACACCAGAAATACATGACAAATGCACAAGCTTCAGTAACCGACTCGATCAACTGGAAGAAAAAGTTTCAGGGATTGAGGATCAAATGAATGAAATGAAGTGAGAAGAGAAGTCTAAAGAACAAAGAAGAAAAAGAAATGAACAAAACCTGCAAGAAGTATGGGATTATGTAAAAAGACCAAATCTACGTCTGATTGGGGTGCCTGAAAGTGAGGGAGAAAATGGAACCAAGTTGGAAAACACTCTTTAGGATATCATCCAGGAGAACTTCCCCAACATAGTAGGGCAGACGAACGTTCAAATTCAGGAAATAAAGAGAACGCCACAAAGATACTCCACGAGAAGACCAACTCCAAGACACATAATTGCCAGATTCACCAAAGTTGAAATGAAGGAAAAAATCTTAAGGGCAGCCAGAGAGAAAGGTTGGGTTACCCAAAAAGGAAGCCCATCAGACTAACAGCAGATCTCTCGGCAGAAACTCTACAAGCCAGAAGACTGTGGGGGCCAATATTCAACATTCGTAAAGAAAACAATTTTAAACCCAGACTTTCATATCCAGCCAAACTAAGTTTCATAAGTGAAGGAGAAATAAAATCCTTTACAGATAAGCAAACGCTTAGATATTGTGTCACCACCAGGCCTGCGTTACAAGAGACCCTGAAGGAAGCACTAAACATGGAAAAGAACAACCGGTACCAGCCATTGCAAAAACATGCCAAAATGTAAAGACCATCGAGGCTAGGAAGAAACTGCATCAAATAACGAGCAAAATAACCAGTTAATATCATAATGGCAGGATCAAGTTCACACATAACAATATTAACCTTAAATGTTAATGGAATAAATGCTCCAATTAAAAGACACAGACTGGCAAACTGGATAAAGAGTCAAGACCCATCAGTCTGCTGTCTTCAGGAGACCCATCTCACATGCAGAGACATACATAGGCTCAAAATAAAGGGATGGAGGAAGATCTACCAAGCAAATGGAGAACAAAAAAAAGCAGGGGTTGCAATCCTAGTCTCTGATAAAACAGACTTTAAACCATCAAAGATCAAAAGAGACAAAGAAGGCCATTACATAATGGTAAAGGGATCAATTCAACAGGAAGAGCTAACTATCCTAAATATATATGCACCCAATACAGGGGCACCCAGATTCATAAAGCAAGTCCTTAGAGACTTACAAAGAGACTTAGACTCCCATACAATAATAATGGGAGATTTCAACACCCCACTGTCAACATTAGACAGATCAACGAGACAGAAAGTTAACAAAGATATCCAGGAATTGAACCCATCTCTGCAGCAAGCAGACCTAATAGACAACTACAGAACTCTCCACCCCAAATCAACAGAATATACATTCTTCTCAGCACCACATCACACTTATTCCAAAATTGACCACATAATTGGAAGTAAAGCACTCCTCAGCAAATGTATAAGAACAGAAATTATAACAAACTGTCTCTCAGACCACAGTGCAATCAAACTAGAACTCAGGACTAAGAAACTCAACCAAAACCACTCAACTACATGGAAACTGAATAACCTGCTCCTGAATGACTACTGGGTACATAACAAAATGAAGGCAGAAATAAAGATGTTCTTTGAAACCAATGAGAACAAAGATACAACATACCAGAATCTCTGGGACACATTTAAAGCAGTATGTAGAGGGAAATTTATAGCACTAAATGCCCACAAGAGAAAGCTGGAAATATCTAAAATTGACACTCTAACATTACAATTAAAAGAACTAGAGAAGCAAGAGCAAACACATTCAAAAGCTAGCAGAAGGCAAGAAATAACTAAGATCAGAGCAGAACTGAAGGATATAGAGCCACAAAAAACCCTCCAAAAAATCAATGAATCCAGGAGTTGGTTTTTTGAAAAGATCAAAAAAATTCATAGACCGCTAGCAAGACTAATAAAGAAGAAAAGAGAGAAGAATCAAATAGATGCAATAAAAAATGATAAAGGGGATATCACCACCGACCCCACAGAAATACAAACTACCATCAGAGAATACTATAAACACCTCTACGCAAATCAACTAGAAAATCTAGAAGAAATGGATAATTTCCTGGAGACTTACACTCTCCCAAGACTAAACAAGGAAGAAGCTGAATCCCTGAATAGACCAATAGCAGGCTCTGAAATTGAGGCAATAATTATAGCCTACCAACCAAAAAAAACACCAGGACAAGATGGATTCACAGCTGAATTCTACCAGAGGTACAAGGAGGAGCTGGTATCATTCCTTCTGAAACTATTTCAATCAATAGAAAAAGAGGGAATCCTCCCTAACTGATTTTATGAGGCCAGTATCATCCTGATACCAAAGCCTGGCAGAGACACAGCAAAAAAAGAGAATTTTAGACCAATATCCCTGATGAACATCGATGCAAAAATCCTCAATAAAATACTGGCAAACCTGATCCAGCAGCACATCAAAAAGCTTATACACCATGATCAAGTGGGCTGTATCCTTGGGATGCAAGGCTGGTTCAACATACGCAAATCAATAAACGTAATCCAGCATATAAACAGAACCAAAGACAAAAACCACATGATTATATCAATAGATGCAGAAAAGGCTTTTGACAAAATTCAACAGCCCTTCATGCTAAAAACACTCAATAAATTCGGTATTGATGGAACGTACCTCAAAATAATAAGAGCTATTTATGACAAACCCACAGCCAATATCATACTGAATGGGCATAAACTGGAAAAATTCCCTTTGAAAACTGGCACAAGACAGGGATGCCCTCTCTCACCACTCCTATTCAACATAGTGTTGGAAGTTCTGGCTAGGGCAATCAGGCAAGAGAAAGAAATAAAGGGTATCCAGTTAGGAAAAGAAGAAGTCAAATTGTCCCTGTTTGCAGATGACATGACTGTATATTTAGAAAACCCCATTGTCTCAGCCCAAAATCTCCTTAAGCTGATAAGAAACTTCAGCAAAGTCTCAGGTTACAAAATTAATGTGCAAAAATCACAAGCATTCTTATACACCAGTAACAGAAAAACAGAGAGCCAAATCAGGAATGAACTTCCATTCACAATTGCTTCAAAGAGAATAAAATACCTAGGAATCCACCTTACAAGGGATGTAAAGGACCTCTTCAAGGAGAACTACAAACCACTGCTCAGTGAAATAAAAGAGGATGGCCGGGTGCGGTGGCTCAAGTCTGTAATCCCAGCACTTTGGGAGGCCGAGACGGGCGGATCACGAGGTCAGGAGATCAAGACCATCCTGGCTAACACGGTGAAACCCCGTCTCTACTAAAAATACAAAAACTAGCCGGGCGAGGTGGCGGGTGCCTGTAGTCCCAGCTACTCTGGAGGCTGAGGCAGGAGAATGGCATAAACCCGGGAGGCAGAGCTTGCAGTGAGCTGAGATCCGGCCACTGCACTCCAGTCCGGGCGACAGAGCGAGACTCCGCCTCAAAAAATAAATAAATAAATAAATAAATAAATAAATAAATAAATAAATAAATGAGGACACAAACCAATGGAAGAACATACCATGCTCATGGATAGGAAGAATCAGTATTGTGAAAATGGCCATACTGCCCAAGGTAATTTATAGATTCAATGCCATCCCCATCAAGCTACCAATGAGTTTCTTCACAGAATTGTAAAAAACTGCTTTAAAGTTCATATGGAACCAAAAAAGAGCCCTCATTGCCAAGACAATCCTAAGTCAAAAGAACAAAGCTAGAGGCATCATGCTACCTGACTTCAAACTATACTACAAGGCTACAGTAACCAAAACAGCATGGTACTGGTACCAAAACAGAGATATAGACCAATGGAACAGAACAGAGTCCTCAGAAATAATACCACACATCTACAGCCATCTGATCTTTCATAAACCTAGAAAAACAAGAAATGGGGAAAGGATTCCCTACTTAATAAATGGTGCTGGGAAAATTGGCTAGCCATAAGTAGAAAGCTGAAACTGGATCCTTTCCTTACTCCTTATATGAAAATTAATTCAAGATGGATTAGAGACTTAAATGTTACACCTAATACCATAAAAACCCTAGAAGAAAACCTAGGCAATACCCTTCAGGACATAGGCTTGGGCAAGGACTTCATGTCTAAAACACCAAAAGCAACGGCAACAAAAGCCAAAATTGACAAATGGGATCCAATTAAATGAAAGAACTTCTGCACAGCAAAAGAAAACTACCATCAGAGTGAACAGGCAACCTACAGAATAAGAGAAAATTTTTGCAATCTACTCATCAGACAAAGGGCTAATATCCAGAACCTACAAAGAACTCAAACAAATTTACAAGAAAAAAACAAACAACCCCATCAAAAAGTGGGCAAAGGATATGAACAGACATTTCTCAAAAGAAGACATTCATACAGCCAACAGACATATGAGAAAATGCTCATCATCACTCGCCATCAGAGAAATGCAAATCAAAACCACAATGAGATACCATCTCACACCAGTTAGAATGGCAATCATTAAAAAATCAGGAAACAACAGGTGTTGGAGAGGATGTGGAGAAATAGGAACACTTTTACACTGTTGGTGGGATTGTAAACTAGTTCAACCATTATGGAAAACAGTATGGCGATTCCTCAAGGACCTAGAACTAGAAGTACCATATGACACAGCCATCCCACTACTGGGTATATACCCAAAGGTTTAGAAATCATGCTGCTATAAAGACACATGCACACGTATGTTTATTGCAGCACTATTCACAATAGCAAAGACTTGGAATCAACCCAAATGTCCATCAGTGACAGACTGGATTAAGAAAATGTGGCACATATACACCATGGAATACTATGCAGCCATAAAAAAGGATGAGTTTGTGTCCTTTGTAGGGACAGGGATGCAGCTAGAAACCATCATTCTCAGCAAATTATCGCAAGAACAGAAAACCAAACACCGCATGTTTTCACTCATAGGTGGGAACTGAATAATGAGATCACTTGGACTCGAGAGGGGGAACATCACACCCTGGGAACTATCATGGGGAGGGGGAGGGAGGAGGGATTGCATTGGGAGTTATACCTGATGTAAATGACAAGTTGATGGGTGCTGACAAGTTGATGGGTGCAGCACAGCAACATGGCATAAGTATACATATGTAACAAACCTGCACGTTATGCACATGTACCCTAGAACTTAAAAGTATAATAATAATAATAATAAAGAAAACATACAGATTATGAGAGAGAAAGGCACATCTTTATAAAGACAAATTCTTCCGAAAATTAAGCTATGAATGTATTCAATTTTGTCAGAACACTAATTTATTTCAGTGAATTGATGAAAATTATCTTAAAGTTCTCTAGGTGCCCAGGAAAATTATGAAAAGGAAGACTAATGAGGAAGGATTTATCCTTCTAGGTTCTAAAGCATACTCTAAATTTATCATAATCAAGAAAGTATGGTACCTTAAAAACAGAGAACAGCGACACAAATATATAAAAAATTCAGTACAAGATAAAAATGGCTTCTTAAATTGACACAGGAAAAGAATAATTTAATGATGGAGTTGGGACAATTGTTGAGCAATACAGAAAATAATCAGATAGGTTCTG
The DNA here is from genome assembly GCF_002776525.5 of Piliocolobus tephrosceles. Taxonomy (NCBI): domain Eukaryota; kingdom Metazoa; phylum Chordata; class Mammalia; order Primates; family Cercopithecidae; genus Piliocolobus; species Piliocolobus tephrosceles. The sequence goes on from NC_045438.1 coordinate 2,763,367, forward strand.
CTCTATTCTTATCCCAAGATCATTTAAAATGAATCACAAATTAAATTTAAAAGTAAAACCATGTGAGTGCTATAGGCATATATAGATATTTACATAGTGTAACACATTATACAACTTTATATTACACACCATGATATTATAGATGCATAAACGTAAGCATGACATAAAAAGCAGTAATTATAAAAGAAAAATGTTTGAGTTTTCATAAGTTAGAACATGTATTGGATGTATATTAAATATGACAACGCTAATGTATGTGCAAACAAAGATTATGTGCATCTATAGCATGCTCTCATTTTGAAAAAATCAGTACACACATGTTTGAACAATATAACTAATTTTATACTTACAAAGCCTAATGTTTAAAAATAATTAATGTCTAATTCTGGATCTCCTCCAGCAAACCTTATGTCAAGCAATTTAATTTAGCACTGAGATACCCAGATAGTTGTTCTGATAAACAATATGGCTACTAAGTGACTAATGGGCTGGTAGCATCTACGGCTATTCTGTAGACAAAGGGAAGATTCATGTCCCAGGTGAGAACTGCTAAATGTCATCATCCTACTCAGAAAGACATCCAATTTAAAACTTAAGAACTGTTTATTTCTGAAACATTTCACTTAATGTTTTCAGGCTACAGTTGGCCACAGGTAAATGAAAATGCAGAAAACGAAAGTGAGGAAAGCAAAACTGAGAATAAGAGAGGACTACTGTACACACATTTATAAAATTGTTAATATAAAAATAGATGTATACACAGTTATAGATATATAGTGATAAAAATTAGCCTGGAGATGATAATTATGTAAGTATTAGTAGAGGTTAAAGATTTCACACTTGCCCAACATTTATTACATTCATAGATAAATTCTAAAAACACTTTGAAACATGATTTTCTAAATTTACAGCTGTCCAGGCAATCTTCTAATTCACATGGGTAATAATGTATGTTTCAAAAGGGTTGAGTAGATTGCTCAATGACATAGGTTTATCTTATTCATATGTGGCTTAAGCCTGGCTTTGAAAAACTTTTTAGGAGTAAAAACAGACTATATCTGAATTTGTGCAATTATGTGTTTGATTTAGCACATTAAACCACCAAAGCTAAGAACCCTCACAGAGTCCATTGCACCCCACTGCCACCTCCACTGGTCAGGTGCTGGTATCCATGGTTGAAGAGACCAATAGACAGTTCACATCACAGGACTCTGTGCAGACAACTCCCAGTACCAGCACAGAGCCTGGTAGACTTGCTGGCTGGCCGACCCAGAAGAGAGGTAACAATCACTGCAGTTCAGCTCCCAGGAAGCCACATCCATAGGAAAAGGGGGAGAGTGCTACATCAAGGGAACACATCACGGAACAAAAGAATCTGAACAACCTTCAGCACTAGACCTTCCCTCTGACAGAGCCAAGCCAAATGCGGGGGGAGAAAAACAGAAAACCAAAATCTGGTAATATGACAAAACACCCCCAAAAAAATAACACTAGCTCACCAACAATTGACCCAAACCAAGAAGAAATCCCTGACTTAACTGAAAACAAGTTCAGGAGGTAAGTAATTAAGATAATCAAGGAGGCACCAGAGAAAAACAAAGTCCAATGTCAGAAAATCCAAAACAATGATACAAGAAGTAAAGGGAGAAATATTCAAGGAAATAATAGCATAAAGAAAAAACAATCAAAACTTCAGGAAACATTGGACAGACTTATAGAAATTCAAAATGCTCTGGAAAGTCTCAGCAACAGAATTGAACAAGTAGAAGAAAGAAATTCAGAGGTTGAAGACTAGGTCTTCAAATTTACCCAATCTAACAAAGACAAAGAAAAAAGAATAAGAAAATCTGAACAAAGTCTCCAATGACCAAACCTAAGAATAATTGGTGTTCCTGAGGATGAAGAGTAATCTAAAATGTTGGAAAACATATTTGGGGGAATAATCGAGGAAAAGTTCCCCAGCCTTGCTAGACACCTAGACATCCAAATACAAGAAGCACAAAGAACACCTGGGAAATTCATCACAAAGATATCATTGTCTAGGCATATTGTCATCAAGTTATTTAAAATTAAAACAAAGGAAAGAATCTTAAGAGTTATGAGACAAAAGCACAAGGTAACCTCCAAAGGAGAACCTATCAGATTAACAGCAGATTTCTCAGCAGAAACCCTACAAGCTAGAAATGATGAGGGCTCTATTTTTAGCCTCCTCAAACAAAATAATTATTAGTCAAGAATTTTGTATCCAGTAAAACTAAGCATTATATATGAAGGAAAGATACAGTCTTTTTCAGACAAACAAATGACTAAGAGAATTTGCCACTATCAAGCCACCAAGACAAGAACTGCTAAAAGGAGCTCTAAATCTTGAAACAAATCCTGGGAACACATCAAAACAGAAAATCTTTAAAGTATAAATCACACAGGACCTATAAAACAAAAATACAAGTTAATTAGCAACAACAACAACAACAAAAACCAAGGTACACAGGTAACAAATAGCATGATAAATGGAATTGTACCTCACATCTCAATACGGACATTGAATGTAAATGGCTTAAATGTTTCACTTAAAAGATACAGAACTGCAGAATGGATAAGAACTCACCAACCAATGATCTGCTGTCTTCAGAAGACTCACCTAGCACCTTAAAAACTCACAGAAACCTAAAGTAAAGGGGTGGAAAAAGGGATTTCACACAAATAGACACCAAAAGTGAGCAGGGTTAGCTATTCTTATATCAGACAAAACAAACTTCAAAGCAACAGCAGTTAAAAGAGATAAAAAGGGACATCATATAATGGTAAAAGTCCTTGTCCAACAGGAAGATATCACAATCGTAAATATATATGCACCTAACACTGGAGCTCCCAAATTTATAAAATAATTACTAATAGACCTAAAATTTAGATAGACAGCAACGAAATAATAGTGGCAGACTTCAATACTCCACTGACAGCACTAGACAGGTCATCAAGACAGAAAGTCAACAAAGAAACAATGAATTTAAACCATGCCTTGGAACAAATGGACTTAACAGGTCCATTTGAACATTTTTTCCAACAACCACAGAAGACACACTTTATTCAACAGCACATGGAACTTTCTTCAAGAAAGACCATATGATTGGCCACAAAATGTGCCTCAATAAATTTAAGAAAATTGAAATTATATCAAGCACTCTCTCAGAACACAGTGGAATAAAACTGGAAATCAACTCCAAAAGGAATCTTCAAAACCATGCAAATCCATGGAAATTAAAGAACCTGCTGCTGAAAGATCATTAGGAAAATAACAAAAATCAAGATGGAAATTTAAAAAATTATTTGAACTGAATGACAATAATGATGCAATCTATCAAAACCTCTGGGATACAGCAAAGGTGGTGCTAAGAGGAAAACTCATAGACCTAAGTAGCTAAATTGTACAAACTGACATACTAAGGTCACATCTCAAGAAACTACAGAAACACGAACAAACCAAACTCAAACCCAGCAGCACTAAATAAAACTGAAACAAACAAAAAATACAAAAGATAAATGAAACAAAAAGCTGGTTCTTTATAAAATCAATAGCACATTAGCAAGATTAACCAAGAAAAGAAGAGAGAAAATCCAAATAACCTCATTAAGAAATGAAACAGGAGATTTACATCTGTCATCACTGAAATACAAAAGATCATTCAAGGGTACTATGGACACCTTTACGGACATAAACTAGAAAACCTAGAAGAGATAGATAAATTCCTGGAAAAATACAACCCTCCTAGCTTCAATTAGGAAGAACTGGATATCCTGAACAGACCAATTACAAACAGTGAGATTGAAATGGTAATTTAAAAAATAAAACAAAACAGGCCAGGACCAGATGGATTCACAGCAGAAGTCTACAAGACATTCAAAGAAGAATTGGTACCAAACCTTTTGACACTATTCTGCAAGACAAAGAAAGACGAAACCCTCCCTAATTCATTCTATGAAGCCAGCATCACCCTAATACCAAAATCATGAAAGGACATAACCAAAAAAGAAAACTACAGACCAATATCTCTGGTGGACATAGACACTAAAATCCTTAACAAAATACTAGCTAACTGAATCCAACAACATATCAAAAGATAACCCACCATGAACAAGCGGGTTTCATACCAGGGATGCAGGGATGGTTTAACATATGCAAGTCAATAAAACACCACACAAACCAGAATTTAAAACAAAAATCACATGATCATCTCAATAGATGCAGAAAAAGCATTTGACAAAATCCAGCATCGCTTTATGATAAAACTCTCAGCAAAATCGGCATATAAGGGACATACCTCAATGTAATAAAAGCCATCTATGACAAACCCTCAGCAAAAATAATACTGAATAGGGAAAAGCTGAAAGCATTCCTTCTGAGAACTGGAACAAGTCAAGGATGCCCACTCTCACCACTCCTCTTCAACATAGTACTGGAAGTCCTAGCCAGAGTGATCAGGAAAGAGAAAGAAATAAAGGGCATCCAAATTGGTAAAGAGGAAGTCATACTGTCCTTGTTTGCTGATGATATGATCATTCACCTAGAAAACCCTAAAGACTCTTCCAGAAAGCTCCTAGAACTGACAAAAGAATTCAGCAAAGTTTCCAGATACAAGACTAATGTACAAATCAGTAGCTCTTCTATACACCAACAGCAACCATTCAGAGAATCAAATCAAGAACTCAACCCCTTTTCCAATAGCTGAAAATTAAAAACTTAAGAATAGCTAACCAAGGAGGCAAAAGACCTCTACAAGGAAAACTAAAAACCCTCCTGAAAGAACTCATAGACAACACAAACAAATGGAAACACATCCCATGCTCATGGATGGGTAGAATCAATATTGTGAAAATGACCATACTTCCAAAAGCAATCTACAAATTCAATGGAGTCCCCATCAGATTACCACCATCATTCTTCACAGAATTAGAAAAAACAATTCTAAAATTCATATGGAACCAAAAAAGAGCCCACATACCCAAAGCAAGACTAAGCAAAAAGAACAAATCTGGAGACATCACGCTACCTGATTTCAAACTATACTATAAGGCCATAGTCACCAAAACAGCATGGTACTGGTATAAATATAGGCACATAGACCGATGGAACAGAATAGAGAACCCAGAAATGAACGCAAATACTCATAGCCAACTGATCTTTGACAAAGCAAACAAAAACATAAAGTGGGGAAAGGACACCCTTCTCAACAAACGGTGTTAGGATAATTGGCTAGCCACATGTAGGAAACTGAAACTGGATCCCTATCTCTCACCTTATATAAAAATCAACTCAAGATTGATTAAGGACTTAAATCTAAGACTGAAACTATAAAAATTCTAGAAGATAACATTGGAAAAACCGTTCTAGACATTGGCTTAGGCAAGGATTTCATGACCAAGAATCCAAAAGCTATGATAAATAGCTGGGACTTAATTAAACTAAAGAGCTTTTGCACAGCAAAAGGAACAGTCCACAGAGTAAACAGACAACCCACAGAGTGGGAGAAAATCTTTACAATCTACACATCTGACCAAGGACTAATATCCAGAATCTACAACGAACTCAAACAAATCAGTAAGAAAAAAACTAACAATCCCATCAAAAAGTGGGCTAAGGACATGAATAGACAATTCTCAAAAGAACATATACAAATGGCCAACAAACATATGAAAAAATGCTCAGCATCACTAACGATCAGGGAAACACAAATCAAAGCCACAACGCGATATACCACCTTATTACTGCAAGAATAGTCATAATTAAAAACTCACAAAACAGTAGATGTTGGTATGGATGCGGTGATCAGGGAACACCTCTGGTGGGAATGTAAACTAGTACAGCCACTGTGGAAAACAGCATGGAGATTCCTTAAAGAACTAAAAGTAGAACTACCGTTTGATCCAGTATTCCCACTACTGGGTATCTACACAGAGGAAAAGTCATTATACGAAAAAGATACTTGCACATGCATGTTTATAGCAGCACAATTTGCAATTGCAAAATTGTGGAACCAACCCAAATGCCCATCAATCAATGAGTGAATAAAGAAACTGTGATATACATAACATACATATATATACATACACACACACACATATATACACACACACGCACACACACATATATATATATGATGGATTACTATTCAGCTGTAAAAAGGAATGAATTAGCAGTGACCTGGATGAGATTGGAGACTATTATTCTAAGTGAAATAACTCAGGAATACAAAACCAAACATTGTATGTTCTCTCTGATACGTGGGAGCTAAGCTATGAGGATGCAAAGGCATAAGAATGATACAATGGACTTTGGGGACTTGCGGGAAAGGGTGAAAGGGGATCAAGGGATAAAATACTACAAATAGGGTGCCGTGTATACTGCTCGGGTGATGGGTGCACCAAAATCTCACAAATCACCACTAAAGAACTTACTCATGTAACCAAATACCAATAACCTATAGAAAAATAAGGAATAAAAAGAAATTAATGACAAAAAATAAAAAAATAAGGCCACCAGGTAGTTAAGCAGGGCTACCAGGTATTATTTAATTCCTACCATATGTTGCAATCAAACCCTCCTTTGCATCATTTTGACATAAAGAAGTATACATATGCATACATTACTAATGTAAAACTAACATTTGTTTTTTAGTAAGTGCTTATCAACTCAGAATAGTACTAGGAACATGTTTCCCTTAAAATTGATTGTGTTTGATCAGAGCAGTCCACTGATGAAAACTCTTAAGTTCCCCAAGGTTAAGGGAAAAAAAATTATGATTTACTTACCATACCCACCACAAATCCAAAGTCGCAAATATTATAGATGGCTTTATTAAATGAGTGGTAATAATGAGATTAGCTAATCATAACTCAGAAATTTTGAGACCCCAGAGTGCTGATTTAGCACATACAGCTTTCCTGTTATGTTTTAAGAATCATCATATTTTCCAACTGAATAATTTGATTTCTTGCAGGAAATATACCAGGATTGCATCTCAGAATAACCAATGATGTTAAGAATTGGCTCAATCCTTTACAGTTTCAAACCTTTAACCTTTAGTTTCCCAAAGGACATTGCTTATAAGAAAAAAGGGGAAAGCAAGAAATAACCCAGTACCCTGACTTTGAGATTCTTGAAATTCACAAGGGCTGCAGAAAATTCTAATCAAAGGCAGTTGATATTAAGAATAGAGCCTAGAAGCAAGGAAATTACTCAAGACCAAGCGCCCCTACATGGCCAGACCTTAAGTTGCTTGAGAAGCATAAGGCCACCCTCCTGTACCACAATTCACTCTGCCCTGACCCCATTACCAGGGTCAAAGCAGAAAACATACAAGGTATGTTCCAGTTAAATGCCACTAGTGATGACAAGAGGCTGAGGTAGGGGAATCGCTTGAGACCAGGAGTTTGAGGCTACAGTGAGCTATGAATGCCATGATAGTGCCACTGCACTCCAGCCTGGGTGACAGTGACACTATCTCAAAAAAAGAAAAGAAAAAAAAAAGAAAAAAAGATTTGCAAAGAATGTTGCAAATCTTGTGTGTGTGTGTGTGTGTCTCATAATTCCTATGTCCATATAGCATTTTAACAAAGCATCTTAAAATAAGACCAAGTGTTAATGTTCAAAAGCATAAATATACACACTTTACATACGTTAAGAAAAATGGGTTTAATTCAAGAAAATACATGTTTACAAAATAATTAGAAGTTTGGGAAGAGCACATTCTAAGCTGCGTCTCCAGGAACAAGCCCCAAACACTGCACAACCGAACCACCAGGAGGACTGCAGATTTTGCCAAAATTGGAAGATAAGAAGCAAGAGACCATCACTGGTATTGTCAAGCCAAGAACATTTTGCTTTAGCTGTGGCCTGGAAATGAGAAAGCTGCCACTGCTTCTGCTGCCACCTTTACTAACTAGAGCTGAATGCTGGAACGCTATTGAAGGAAAACCCCATAGCTTTGCAACTTATTTTCTAGAAGAAAAAAAACAAAAGCTGCAGGAATATAACTTCCATATTAGTCCCACTTTCTAAAGCTTGAATAAATACTTCTAAATGATAGGACCCAAATTGCTTCCAAATCTTAGCATTGAGGAACCCTGAGAAGTATGGATTTTTTTTTAGCTTCCCAGCCTCTGTAGAATAAGAAGGTCAGGCCAAAGAAGGTGGAGAAACAAATTTACCACATTCATCATAGGCAGGAGTTGGTATTTCCATTTCATAGAGACACTGAGGTCCAGAAAAATCTAAGTGACTTTGACAAGACACAATGTCAAATAAATTGAATTACCAGGAACAGAAGCTAGGAGTTTTGATGCCAACTCCAGCATATTTCTCAGTTTACCATTCTGTATTAACTGATTATAAAATATTATAAAACTGGAAAAAGAAATAATTGATCACATCTACTAAGGGGAGCTAACATTTCCTCACGTTTATTTGCTCATCTATTAGGCTATTATTATGTTTCAAAGAAAAGGTCAACTTAGGAAGGATCTCTGGATATGTAGCAATCCTTCTTAATGGCTGTTAAGCAGTTAGGGAGTAGAAATGAAGCAAGGGTGCAAACTGTGAGCTTTTGTCTTCCTTCAAAAATTCAAAATGCACTCAGACAGACAGAGGCAGCTGAAAAGGCAAATTTAATGTTCTTCATTTTTATCCCCACCCTATGCTGCAGAAAAAAATTAACATTATTTGCAAAGATTTATAAAATGTCAAAGAATAAAAGCAAAACTTATTTATGTTATCTGAATTAAACTCAGAATTGCTATTTCAGCTGAATGTAATATATAAAGTAATTTAAATAAATACTGATGAAATTAACTCTTAAAGAGATACTGGCCTTAAAGATATATAACTGTACAGCTACCTAATATAATTTGGCTTGCTTATCGACTTTCTAATATATCTCCTTTTTAGTAATTGGTTCTTTTTATTAAAAATGAATTGTTATCCACGTCTTCAGATGTGGATCTTAATTTAATCAAATGTGAAGTTTTAGGTTAATTTTGAGCATATTCAAACTCATCCCCAATTCAGTAAGAGACATGGAGAAAACGGTTTTGCTGTCGATTTTTAAATCTCCAAGGCAGCATTCAGTGCTCATTTTTGTGACTACCTCTTTAAGGGGAAGCATTTTGGAAAAGGCCTCCTGAGAGCATTTATAATAAATCTTTCCTGACTTTCTTTAAAGCAGGAAAGAAAAATCCATTTAAGACAATGCTTTAAGGCAAAATGTTACCTGACTTCAGATTCAAACTTTTCATTTATTAGGGAAGAAGTTAAAGTCTCCAGGGGGTGCTGAATCAGTCTATTCTGAGAAGTAGAAATGGAGAAGCTACTTTAGGTAAATGGTGTCTAACTCTGGCAACAGAGACAAGCCTCTGCCCTGCCAACATTCCCTCTCCTGGAAGCACCACAACTCTACTCCACAGGGGAAGCACATTGATTCCTTAATTGAGAAATAAGAAGACAATGAAGAAGAAGAATTTCAGCAGCTTCTATTTACTGAGTCTCCATAAATGCCAGCCATGTTAGATGTTTTATATATATTATCCCCCTTAATCCTCAAAACTTAACTATAAGCATTAATCATCCCCTGTTACAGAAAAGAAAGCCAAAGCTTACAGAAGCTAAAAATGTGCCCAATGTCACACAGCTAGTAAGTGAACAAAGCAAGTTCAACTAACTTCAAAGTCCATTTGCAACTTTGATCAACTAGTTTCGAAGTTTGCATGCCCTCCCCCTCAGCATAGCGATGTGAAATCCAGTAACTCAAGTAAAGGCCATTTTCTATTTAAAAGAGCTTCTCAAATAGAGATATTCTGAGGCAAGCAATGTAGATTGACACAATGACCAAAAACCTACACTGTCTAAAACTGCAACACCGCAGAGAACGCTTTGCAATCTTATCTGGATATCTACAGCAATCAATGTAAAGGTTATTCAAGTTCAGCAAACTTGCCTCTAGCAAAATACAGCTAAATTTGTTCTACTTATGGGAAATAGAAAGAGAGTAAAATTTCCTGTTTCCTCATTTTGCAGATCTATTCCCGGTTTGAATTTTCACATTCACAGAGTTAAGGGATACATCATAGAAAGGAATGCACACCTGTGACTAAACAAGTTATAGTTTACAATCAATATCCCGTCCACACATCTATGTATTTCAAGTTCTTCTTCTGTGCATTACTGATTTTCTGTGTATTACCAAAAAGACTGTATTACTGATACCCGAGTGTCAGTAGTCATTCTCATGCCCAAATTATATTTTCCCTGTCGTCTCTATCATACCATTTAATATGTGTCTTAAACACATTATACCTTTTATAATTTGGGACATAGAGACCAATCTATTTCACTCTGTTTTGGAGGCAGGTATTTCTTCACCAGTAAGGCTTTTTTCATTTATTTAATTGCACACTTTTCCTTTGTACCGATCCACCAAATGTCTACAACTTACTGTAACTCAGACATTCAAAATCAGATGTGATATCTGAAGTATTGTAACTGAATTGTGTGGGAAGAAATACTTAGGGCTGTGATTATTCTTCATAAAGTTCTTCAAAATGCATTCAGCTTTTCTGCTGACATATCACATTATAAATTAATTTTGCTTCTAAGTAATGCTCACCTTAATTTTCTTTTACTTCGCCCTCTAATAGGATCTCTTGGCTTGAACTCAGGTGCACTAGCAATGATCTCTCTGGAGGCTATCATATGCTACAACCCTATATAATCACCTTCACTGTCAGAATACTTAAAGACACCCAAGCAGTTTCTAGCCATATATCCCGATTTGCCTGGGGACCATGAGGCCCACAGGAAAGAATTTCTGGCATATCGAGGTAGGATACGGCATGGAAAGGGATTTCTTATTGAGATACAATGAGCCTGAAAGAATACATTCTCTACCAGGAGCAATACTAAAAGGAAATAGTATTCCTGAATGCAATAGGACTCTCTCCTTGAATTCTCCACTACTGCATAGACAGCTCCTACCATCACTACGACATGCAAATTATTCTCTTTGCCACCCTCCACTCTCCACTGACCCAGATCCATTCTCTCTGTGCTCTGTGTATGCCTGAAAGGCTGAACCCTACAGAGTGCATGGCATGGACTAATGAAAAGCCTAACAGGGAATTAGAAAGAGGGAAGAGAGAGGTCAGGCCAGTTATTGACTTGCTCATGCCTGCTTTAATGCTAGGATTCTTACATTGGACGTGACTCTCTCTGACTTCAGCTTCTGCCAGGCAGCCCCTCCTCCAAGGCTTTGGCTCACAGGGCTTTGGTGAACTGTTCCCCACCCCTTCAGGTTTAGGGATGGCAACACCTCAATGTTGCCAGTCGGGGGCCCCTCTGCTTCTCTTGTTTGTTTTCTAATCCAAATGCCACATATCTCTAGCTAGTACATTCATTAAATTCTCCTCAGAATTCCCTTACTGTGCCTTCTGTCTCCTGCTGGGCCCCTGGCAATGCACTAATTGGTACCAGGAGTATCCTCAAGAAACAGCCCCTCAGGTTAAAATGCTAGTGTGGATTCCACACGTATTATTTTATAATATACAGATGATTTCCTTGCTGGGGTTTGCGGGGAGGGCGTATAGAGTAATCAGTGGAGAGCAATGCTTTGGAAGATTATGTGTGTGTCATTTGATCACTATAGTAATAAAGATTACAGGCTGCTTCTCTGTTAAAGAGATTAGAAAAGTAAAAATATAAGTTTAGCGCCTTTAATACTCAACTCAAAGCATGAAGGAGAACTAATCAGCTTTAAATGTATCCCTTGTCTTATAAATCTGCAGAACAAACATAACTGATGATCAGGACCAAGATGTGATGGTATGAGCAGAGTTTCAATATTGGTAAATATATCAATTCAGTGGGCTTTGAAAGTTCAAGCAAAAATTAAGGTTGTTAGCCCATGTGAAGTCTCAGGGTCCTAGTACATTGTAAACAGGGACCCAGTTGTAACCTTAGAAACTTATTATAATGAGCCACTAGTTGGAGAAAGGGGACCCCAGAGACTTGACATGGGGTCCTTACTTTAAATTCTTAAAAGCCCCTGAATCATTTTTGACAGTTGAAGCAATCCTCCAACCTGTATGCAAAAAGTAGTTTCAGTGACTTCATCAGCAGCACTTGCCTTGCAAGGAGATTCTCATTCTCCTCAAGGTTAACCCTAATCATCACTCATTGCTTACATGGCGAGAAGAAGTGCAAGGTTTCCTCAAGGATGAGAAACATTCTAAACTAGAGATGTGTTAGGACATCGACAACTTTTATCATCAGAAAATGAGAATGGAAAAAGCAGGTTTAGAAATTTATTCTGAAAGGGTTAAATCAAGAAGAGAAAAATATGAGATTAGTTCAGGAAAAATGTATCAATATGAGAAAACTCACCTGAGATTCTAGATATAATTTGTCAGCTGAAGAATCTGGGACGGGCTCTAACAGTTTGGTGAAACCTGGGCTCAGTGGTGACCTACAGTAATGAAGTTGAGATGCTGGGACTACTCTGGCACAAAGAGGAATATCCAAAGGCATAGGGAGGTGAACATTCTGGAGTAGATCTATTCTATGTAACTTATTCCAACACACCGTCACTATACCTACAAAAAGTGTTGAAGAAGAATACTTCCTTCTCCAAAGCGATGAGAATACTTTGCTATTAAGCAATCACATCTCTTAAGAGTTCTGTCATGACTGCTCTCTGTAGACCAGAGATGCTGCTGAAAATGTGGGCTCTCTAATCTTAATGAGAATTATGGGGTGTTAGAATCTTGGAGTGTTAGAGGCCACGTGGCAGTGCTCAGTTTTGGGGATGAGACTGGTACAATTACCCCCAACAAACCACAAGGACAGAAACATAATACAAGTGTTTTGACCCACATGGATTTTTTTATTGTGGCTAATATTTTTAGGATGACCTTAGAAATGAAATAGATGGTCAGCCTTCTAAAATATTACTTGGTCTAGGTTATCAGACCATTTCTTCTTCTGCTAGGCAATAACTCAAATCAAAGCGCTATAGTAGGAATTCATAAACCCAGAGCTTTCTGAGATGGAGGCCAGCTTCTGTTAAGGAATCACCCTGAAATGTAGACACAAGGATACACTGTAATTCTTCCTCCAAGCCTTCCCCCAGAGAACCCATGGCCATTTAACAAGGTGAGAGGTAACTAGGAAAGAAAAGTAATGATACTACCTAGGAGCCATTGTTATTGCCCCAATTTAGCACTAATTAGTATGGGCACAAAGTCATAAAATAAATGGAGTCTTGGCCTATATCTGTCTTAGAATGGTTGATGGGCTATATCCCTTCCTAGTCATCATTTTCCATGTTCATGGCTGATTACCTGAAATAATCATACTTAACAACTAGAAACATCCTCACATCGGTTTCCTGACTGATGCCATAGATGTTATTATGTTGAGAAGAAACAATTAGAGCCCCTGGAATGTTCCCTGTCAAATAATAAACAGAAAGCAATATCATATCCCTGGGGGAAAAATTGCAGAAACTAGTGCTACTATCAAGGATTGAAAGAAACAGGAATGGTGATTTGATTTCTATCCCATGCTCACTTAGCTCTTTAGTTTGGCTGATACAAAAGCCAGATGGATACTTTAGAATGACCCTGAAATATCAGTACCACCAACACGGCTGCTGGCTGCTGAGATGAGTTATTGACCTAGAAAATGATTTTATTTTGTTTTGTTTTGTTCCCTATCTGAATTAGGGACAAATCAGAAGCAATTCATCTTTATCTAAATAGTAGGAACAAAAGTACACCTTCAGCGTCTTATCTCACGACTATATCAACTCTCCTGATCTCTGTCATAATATACTCCAGAGAAATCTTGACCACACTGAAATCTCAGAAAACATCTGATCCATTACAGTGAAGACATTATATTAATTGGACCTGATAAGCAGGAGGTTGCAAGCACCTAGATGCCTTAGTAAGACACTTGTGATTTAGTGAGTAGGAAATAAAACCCACAGAGCTTTGGAATTCTGCCCAAATACCACAAAGATTTGGGATTCTGCCAAATTCAAAGATTCTGGGAATCCTTTGTTGTAGATCATGTGGGATATCCCCTCCGAAATGAAGAATTAACTGCACCTTGAACTTCCCACCATAAAGAAAGAGTCACCTCATTTGACATGTCTTTTGGTTTTAGAGGAAGCATATGCTACATTTGGTAACACTGCTGTTATCCATTTCCTGAGTAATCCACAAGGATACCAGTTTTGAATGTTTCCCAGAGCAAAAGAGAGATAGCAATAGGTCCATGTTGTGGTAAAAGCTGTCCCATCACTTAGACATCATGAGCTAGCATATCTGAATGGTATTTGAATTCTGTCACAAATAGAGGCACCCTTTGGAGCCCCCAATATGCCTCTATAGGAAAAACATAATGTAGACACTAATATTTTGGAGTAAATTCAAACTCTCTTCTGCAAACAACTATTTCCACTTTAAAGGAATTCCTGATTTGCTACTGGATCCTGGCACAACCAAATAACAACACCTGAGCACAGCAACCAGAAGACTATATGATCTGAACTGCTCATCATGAATTGGATATCATCTGACAAAAGAAAACCTAAAAGTAAATGTGTGCAGCAGCATCAAATTAGTAAATAGGAAAGGAATATACCTAACAGGGACAAAAGGTGACCAGAAAACTCAAATAGCTCCTCTGAACAGAATCAGACTTCAAAGTATCTACTCCTACTGCTGTGTAGGCAGTTCCTCAAACCATGGCTAGGAAGTTATCTATGACTATTAGCAAGGAGGAAAAATTGCCTGTTTGACGATGTCAACTCCATCCAGAAATGAACAGCTGCTACATTCTAGACCCACTTGTAGCAGTCTGAAATTTAGTCTGAAATGGAAATATTCCCAGTGGACAGAATTTCAGGTAGTACATTTGTTTTTCCACTTTCTGTGGAGAGATAGATGGTCTACTGTATGGATCCACAATGACTCCAGGGAAAAGCTAATGGGATGTCCATTTCATTAGTGACTTGGAAAAGCAAGAATTGGTGGCAAGGTGTTCTGGGGACAAGACATGTGGACAGATTTCTCAGAATGGTTATGGAATTACATTAGTCTGTTTTCACACTGCTATAAAGAAATATCCAAGACTGGGTAATTTATAAAGGAAAGAGATTTAATTGACTCACAGTTCAGCATGGCTGGGGAGGTCTCAGAAAAATTACAATCATGGCTGAAGGGGAAGCAGGCACATCTTACATGGCAGCCAGAGAGAGAGAGACCATGGGAAGGAGTAACTGTCAAACACTTATAAAACCATCAGATCTTGTGAGAACTCACTATTACAAGAACAGCATAGGGGAAATTGCCCTCATGATCCAATCACCTCCTACCAAGTTCCTCCCTCAACATATAGGGACTATAGGGAATACATTTTGAAAGGAGATTTGAGTGAGAACACAGAGCCACACCATGTCAGGAATATTAGAATATTCATATCATATATAGAAGCCTACCAGAGGGCATCTACTGCAGAACAATCTCTTAATATTGATAGAGGCTAGCTGATCCTTAGTGTAGATGCCATTCAGCCTCCTTACTCAGCAAATGAAGCGCTCATTCTAAGTGGCTGTGGTAGTAAACCTTCAGGTTATACATCAGTGTCTTAGTTCATTTTGGCTGCTATAACAAAATATCACAAAGCAAGTAGTTTATAAACAACAGAAATTTATTTCTTACAGTTCTGGAGCCTGGGTACTCCAAGATTAATTGACCAGCAGATTTGGTGTCTGGTGAGAGCCTCTTTCCTGATTTATAGGCAGTGCCTTCTTGTGTGTCCTCACATGTTGAAGGGAAAACAAGCTCCCTCAAGCCTCTTTTATAAGAGAACTAAATCTCATTTGTGAGAGTTCCACCCTCCTGACATCATCATCTCCCAAAGGCCTACCCCTTAATACATTCACATTGGGGATTGGTTTCAAGATAAGCATTTGGAAGTAACACAAACATTTAAATAGTAGCAACATAGATTTTTCTCTCCCCAATGTTGCTTTGGCTATCACAATTGCTAGGTGCTAAGTCTGTCAATCATGGAGGCCAAGGATGAGTCTGCTAGGGAACCATTCCCCAAAGGGACTAGCCAGCTCCCTGCTGGATCCCTTCTATCTGGGAATGCAGAAGAGCTTTTGTCCTCAGGAATCCTAGATATTGATTGGCCTCCCAGTCCACAAAGTTTCTTCTAACATCCGGTCATGGTTGAATTATGTCTTTCATTACCCATTATGAGGATTATGTTAAAGTCCTAATCCTCAATATCTCAGGGTGTAACCTTATTTGGAAATACAGTCATTGCAGATATAATCAGTTAAAATGAAGTCACACTGGAGTAAGGTGGGTCCTTAATTCAATTTGACTGGGTCATTATAAGAAGATGGTATGAAGACATTGGGGGTGAGTGTCACATGACATCAGAGGCAGAGATTTTAGTTCTATAGCTGCAAAGCAAGAACTCTAAAGATTGCCACTGAAATCAGAAGCTAAAAGCATGGAAGAGATTCTCTCCTAAACTCTTGACAGATCATGGTCTTACCAACACTTGAACTTCAGACTACTAGCGTCCAGAACTGTGTGAGAACAAATTTCTGTTCTTTTAAACCACCCAATTTATAGTACTTTGTTACAGTGGCTCTAGGAAACTAATACATGACCTTATTACTGGACTTAATGAATGCTTTATACACTGACATATTGTACCACAGATGTTACCCTCAACCAAGAAAGTCACTTTGTAATGAAACAAATGCAGCAATACTCATGCTCATGGAATTCATTATTCTTATCACATGTCCCATCATCTGGAAGCAGACAGCCTATTGAAGGCTCAGCTCTGGCACAAGCTGAGGAGGAGGAGTTTGGGGTATTTAAACAAGTGACCAATATATAATAATGTCCCCCCACTGCACACCATAGCTAGGTCCAGGAACCAAAGGGTGGAAGTGGGCATGTCCCCTCAATTTTAAGCCTAAAATCTCTATGCTGAAGAATTTGCTTCTTGTTCCCTTACCCTTGGGTTTCCAAAGTTTGGAATTATGAGTTCCTAAGAAAATAATAATTCTAACTGAGAACAAAGTCACAATTCCATTACTTTAGAAGCTAAATCTACCTCCTATAATTTGGGGCTCTTATGCCACTGAATTGACAGGCAGAACGGTGGCTATTAGTACTATTGGGGTAACCTACTCCTATAGCCAAGGGTGCTTGTTTTGTGCTACAGATTGAGGACAGGAGGTTATATGGGGAATCTATTGGATTCACTGGTGTGCCTCTTATTACACCCATAATTCAGAAAGAGTTCAAATTCTGTGGGAGTACAGTCACCATACCAGGTAAAAAGTTTAACTTGCCAAAGTTCTAGCAGAGGTAACAGAGTACAGAATAGGTTGTGGGGAATGGAGATATCATAGAACAAGAAGTCATCAGCACCACTGGAAGAATATCTTTATTGGAGGGTCAGGAATTTCAGGAAAGCACCTGAGATCTAAAGACAACTACACATGGAGGCAAAGAGCCACTGAGAGATGAGAAGGATGTTTGGGTACAGAAGTTCAAGCAAATGTGAATTCATTTCTTGGGGATTATGAGAGCATATAAGAGGAAAACTGAGCTACTACCTGTAGTCATGTGGAAGATTCTGATCAGATTTGGGAACTATGATGATTAGTTTTATGTGTCAACTTGGCTAGGCTATAGTGTCTAGTTATTCAAACAAATACTAATCTAGATGTTGCTGTGGAGGCCTATTGTAGATCTGGTTAACATCTACAATCCCTTGACTTTAGGTAAAGGAGAGTATCCTCCGTAATGTGAGTAGGCCTCATTCAATCAGTGGAAAGGCTTTAAGAACAAAATATATGTTTTTGAAGAAGAAGAAATTCTGATTCAAGACTGCAGCATGAATTCTTGCCCCAGAGTTTCCAGCCTGAGGGCCTGCCCTCAGATTTGCCAACCCACAATCACGTAGCCAATTCCTTGAAATAAATATATATAGTTGACCCTTGAACAATGTGAGGGTTAGAGGCAGAAACCCCTCTGTGCAGTCAAAAATCTGCATAAAACTTTTGACTCCCCAAACACCTAACCTGACCAGAAGCCTTATCGATACTCTTGACTAGAAGTCTTATTGAGAACATAAACAATCGCTTAACACACATTTTGTAGTTTATATGTATTAAATCTGAATTCTTACATTAGAGTAAACTAGAGAAAAGCAAATCAGAAAGAGAAAATATATTTACTATTCATTAAGTGGAAGTAGATCATCAATCATAAAGATCTTCATCTTCGTTATCTTCACATTGAATAGTCTAAGAAGGAGGAAGAGGAGAGGTTGGTTTGGTTGAGGGGTGGCAGAGGTAGAAAAAAAATCCACATTATAAGTGAACCCATACAGTTCAAACCTGTATTGTTCAAGGGTCAACGCTGTGTTTGTGTGTGTGTGTGTGTGTGTGTGTATGTGTGTGTGTGTGTGTACAGGGACAAACTGTTAACATAAATTTATCTAGGATCCACAGGGAAGTGGGTCTATTTTTGAGTCTCCTCAAACTTTTTTTCAGAGCTTGTGGATATTTTTCCCCAGAAGTTAATTTATACCTTAAGTTAAAATTTATATGGAGGCTTGGGGAGGATTTAAAAGTAAGTATTGCCTCTTCCTAAATTCTGTGTGATGATTTCTCATTCTGCTTTTGCTATTTGTATCCATTTTATATTAAATCCAGTGATGTACTGAGCTGTAAATGCAAAAATGATGCTTTTGGTTTAACAACGTGAGTTGTATTACGTGAGGCTAAGATGGATTATTTGCATCTAGTGTTCCTATGAATCCTAGTGCAGCATCCACAGGCATTCTGGCCAGCAGCCGTGGGCAGTGAGAAACCACAGAGAAATGATGTAGTTCCCTATCTTCACACCACAAGCTTGGCCTCACCAATACAGCGTTCGAACTAAAATTGACCAACCACCTCTTGCATTTTGGAGAAAAGATTGAAATCTACTGAGAAAAAAAAATGCAGACAGATAGAAAATTTATAACTGTTCAAAATAAAACTCATCTAAATTTATTTGACCCTTAAAAAAGACTCCCATAAGATAAGAAAACATTAAGAACACATGGATAAATCTGGGAATGTTACCAAAGTTGAAAAAGTTAAGTGAATTAAAAATAATAAACTTTCACTTAGAAAAACAACTTCTTAATTCAATGTTTCTCCAGTTTGAATAATGTATGGAACTTCTTTGAGGGAAAATATTAGAAAAACAAATATTACTTAAATTCTTTTACTAATATTACTTATATATGTACTGACATAAAAATGGGTATAAAGACCTTCTATATGCTCTTATACAGCTAAAATACCTAAGCAATTTTTCAGTTAAATTATAGCAAAATGACAAAGCCAATGAAATTATATTTTAAAACATTAAATTAGTGTGATAATTTAAGTAATTATTTGTTTAATTTGCTTATTTGCTTAGATTTAAAGCAAATCAGTAAGGTTAGTTTAATGGAAAACACACCCACATAGATGCTTTAGAACCTGATGGATCACCATTTGGGTCTTTGTCATTATTAATGTTACTTATTTTTAGACAATTCTCTTTACACACTGGTGAATTATTTTGATTAACCAATAAATTTAATAAAGGACTACAAGTTACTTTTTTTTTTTTTTTTTGGAGACAGGGTATCACTCTGTTGCCCAGGCTGGAGTGCAGTGACACTATCTTGCCTCACTGCAACCTCTGCCTCCCGGGTCCAAGTGATTCTCATGCCTCAGCCTCCCAAGTAGCTGAGATTACAGTATGCACTACCACTCCCAGAGACGGGTTTCACCATTTTGGCCATGCTGAACTCAAGCTCCTGACCTCAAGTGATCCACCTGCTTCGACCTCCCAAAATGCTGGGATTACAGGCGTGAGCCACCGCACCCAGCCAACAAGTTACAAAAACTGATGACAATGTTTCAATATCATTTAACAAAAAAGTCTTCATTGCTGATTTAATATGAGGCTGACTGCCAGCTTTGACAGCTTGTTAACTGCAGAAACAGAACCTATGAAACCATAATTCACAGTAGGAACATGGAACAGCTATGATGCAAGCTATTCTGAGTTAGACATGCATAGACTAGGGATAGGCTTTATCTTATGGTAGAATCATTTGGATACAAGGAATAGAACCAATTCAACCTGGTTTCAGCACAAGCAAGGGGCTCTACCTCTGTTCTCTTAGTGGGGGAAGGGATATTGGAATCAAGAACCGGAAAGTTGTTAGGATTTGAGGTAACTATTCTATCTCTCTTTCTTCTCTCTCTGTCTCTCTCTCTCTCCCCCTCCCACCCCCGCCCACCATATCTCCTCTCTCTCTCACTCTCCCTAAGTCTGTCTCTATATGTCTCTCCCATTTCTGTGTGTGTCTGTCTCTCTTTGCCTCTGTTGCTCTTTGCCTGTTCTTGTTTCTACCTACCATGCCACAAGGTCTTATCTCTGCTTCTAGCTTCGTATCTCTATTGTTTTTTGTCCATGTTGTCCAAATTTATCCATTTACACGTGAGTCGATGGCTGCTACTTCCAGTTCTGGCTTAACATCCTTTATAAATTCAAATGCTGACAAGGGAGAATCCCTGTGTCCCAATTTCAAATTTTAGGAGAGGGAATCTGGTTGGCTAAATGTAGACAACTGATCTCAAGCTGTGGCTGGTTTTCAGTGAGTGTCACATGGGCAGCTGCACACTTAGCAGTGGCTATGATCAGTCTCTATGAGAAGGACATAGGAGTTACAGAAAACATATCTATTTACATGTGTAATAAGGGCCTAAAACATCAGTTTTTCCTAAAAACTATTCATTAAGGTACTTGAAATATCCCATTGATTTTGACTTTAAAGAGAGTGTCCAAAAACTGAGCCAGGAAATTATAGTACAGAACAAAAACAAAAGACATTTAAACACACGGAAAGAACGCCTGACATCTCCTAGAGAGAGGCAAGTGGTCTAAACCTCAAGGACTATTGTACCATTCCACCAAGAGAACACTCCTGAAGATACTCCCTTGCATCACTGAAAAGTAGGACTGGAAAATAAGACTTTGAATATAAAGCCTAGCCAAAGAATAATGTGATTATTCCCAACAGTTTTTATGAAAAAGAGGCACAGGTAGGAAGAATATTTACTCCTTAAAAATTAAACATGATATTATAAAATTCTTTTAAGATCATTGTCTTCTTTAGTACTGTTATTTACACACAGAAGTAATATAATCGTTTCAATCATAAAAAAGTTTTAAACTGAAGTTATGTCCTCATTAAAAAGTAATGTTTATTAGACATAGGCAAAATTGGTGTAGAGTTTATGCACGGAGCTTATAACACTAAAGAGAAAAAAATGGGATTAAAATGTGTAAGAAAAACATAAGCTTAACACTAAGCTTTAACAAGGACATTGGAAACCTGGGGATAATGAGTGGGGCTGTACAAATGAGGTACATCCTGATGGAAAAGTTGGACTGAGTCTCTCTAAAAACAAGAAGGACAGTCTGGGAGAAAATGTTAAATAAATATATGCAAAGAGTGGGAGTGGGAGAAGGAAGAAAAGTTGAAATGGGGGCACAGAGAGAGGTCAGAGCTTTCATTTAGTGTTGACTAAGATGCTTGAGGAGTCGAGGGTTGCATGGCACAGTAACTGGAGTTTCAGAAGAACTTCCAAGAGACGAGAGATTGCGATTAAGGCAGCAAATTTGGTGAATTAGTTTGACAACAATATATAGCATAAATTGAATGATGGAGTGGACAGGGATTATAACTTTGCCCTGTTATAATCAGCATCTTGTTCATCAGCATTAAAACCCACCTAAAGGGTCCAAGACCTACAAATCCGCACAGTGTCCACTCCTTCAGCATTACCGAACCTACCAAAGCTGACCTCACATATCATCATGACCTTTACAATCGAAACTCCCCTCTCCTGAACTCTGATTCCTGGTTCTCTCTGACTGATTCCTGGTTCTAGCAAGAGGCCAGATCTCAGCTAAGCAGTCGATGAAAGGCATTCACTGTACCTCATGTCCGTCCGTGCCCTAAATAAAACTCTTCTCTGCTACCAATGTGAGACAAACCCAAATGAGTCTCAAATTCTCACAGGGATAAAAATGTCAAAATGATTCCTTGGAGGTCAGAAAGAAGAGAGATGATGGGGGCTACTAGGCACTTCAGGGAGGAGATGATGGGAAAACCTTGAGGTGATATGGGGGGGTGGGGGAATGAGAATCATCATGGGAAAAAGCAATAGTGAGAATAAGATGTACACATGAGGGACACTTGAGAAAATAAAAATAAATGGATCAAAGAGTCAGAGGAGAACAAAAATCCATCAAAGAAAGAGAGAAAAGCAGATCCAAGGAAAGCAACAGAAAAACAAAGTAAGTAAGCTATAACTAGCATTACTACTGAAAATCCATGTTCCATCTGGCTCATCAGCAAAACATTAATAAAACTTAAGAAAATGAGAAGGGTAGAAACTTCTGCAAAGAAACCTAAGACAAGATTTTTAATGATTTTGGATTTACACCTCTCTTTGCTAATCAATAAATGTCATCAAAATATTTGTTCTATTAAAATTATACAATCATATAATTTGCTTACATTTGGAAATGACCTACATTCTGAGATACATGGCTTTATGTCTATTAATAAACTATCCTACACATGTGACCAATAATCAGCCTACTACCCCTAAAGCTTCATAGCAGTGTAATGTAAATGATCTATCAATTTTCTAAGTGCAGCAAATCACAAGGATATTAAAGGAATTAATAATCTCACAATGATATAAACCCAAGAGTCTTCCTCCACCTTCTCATTAAATATAAATACAATGGCTGACTGCAGAGTGCTCCATAGGAGCTATAAGAAAAATCTTGAAGTCTGTGATCTTGTTTTCTCTGACAAAAGAAAGTACGAATAAAGGGGAAGGATAAACGTTTCTCAAGAACCATATGCATTCTTGGTTATGTCATTTATCTCTTACCTGGAGTTAAGTGCTGTCTCAGGTGGATTATATTCCTGGGTTACGCTCTCACCTGTGTGAGTGTCTCACAGGTAATATCTGATGAGTCCTTCTTGTACTTTTCAAGATTTATCTATAAGAAATGGAATGCTGAGAGCACTTTATATCCCTATCATTGTCACTGATAGTACCACGTCGATACAGAATAATCATTAAAAAGTTTAGTTACGTTTGCTTGACGAGCCCAGATGAAAGACTACGTCTACAAAACTGTTGACAGCTTTTACAAGGTTATTTCTTATTTTCTTTTTATTTTATTTATTTTGTTCCACTACTTAAGAGTTGGAAACTTCTAGAAGAGTCCTGTGGGGATGGGAAGATTAATGTTCCCATCTTTGTTCAGATTTTTGTTCCCATCTTTTAGAAAATTCATCCAGGTAAGAATTTGATTGATTTGAGGTGCAACAGTCCATCATCTCCTCAAAGACACTGTGATGCTCAGGGCAGCCAGGTAGGCAGAGGGCTAGAGAGGCATCCAGGCAGCAAAAGGGCACACTCTATTGCTCCCGAGTGACTTTTATGTGATAGCTCCCATTTGTTCTGCTCAATCGTTTTCATCAGAAATATCGGGATGAAGATTTTGTTTTATTTTTGGTTATGTCGGTGTGGAATACTCCATATTGATAGGAAACGCTCATTGTAGGAAAATTGAAACATAGAGATGAGCAACTACAATAAAATAAAAACAAGCCATAAAAACTCACCACCCAAATTAATCATCACACTAATTTTTTGGTAAATTCTTTTTCTGCCAGAATTTTTTCTTTGCATACTTTTTTAAACAAACATCATTTTGTATTATTTGGTAAACTACTTTTTAAACTCAATGAGATATATTCCATGACAAATATATTCCATGTGAATAAATATTATTTTATACTTTAATTGCAAATAGTTATATATCATATAACATATATAGATATCTAGATAAACAATCAGACATTAAGTTGACAGTAAAATTTGGAAAAATTAAAGAGCACAACATTAGTAATCTAGGGCTTTCAGGGAAAGAATTATTTCAGATAAATAAATTAGCAATCTACTAATACAGGAAATTGTATTAAGTAGAAAGATACAGAGATCTCACTATAAGTATGTCCTGATCTCAGTACAAGAGGCAGATATTCATACATGGATAACAAAGAGATGCACGTTTGTGGTTTTCTCCTTAAAATATTATACCCTATCCCCTTTTATTTTATTTTAATTCATTGTTAAGAGATAGGGCCTTGACATGTTGCTCAGGCTGGTCTCAAACTCCTGAGCTGAAATGACCCGCCCACCTCAGCCTCCCAAAGTGCTGAGATTACGGGCAGGAGCCACTGTGCCCAGTTCCCTATCCCCTTTTAAACAATCATTTAACCATATCTGTATGAACTATAACCATTGACTATATCCCATGTATCAATAGTCAGTCTGCTTTTTTATTTTGGGTTCACCACTCATTGTCACTGCTCAATAACTGCCCAATAGCTTTCTGGCTGTTTTTCCTAACTCCAATTTATCATGGAGTGAGAAGCTGAAGGTCTTAGCTTATTAATGAGTGCATGTTAAATAAGGTCCAGTAAATCTAAGAGGGAAGTATCTGAGTCAGTAAATATCATCCATTATTTTATATATCATTTTCACTTATGTTAACTTACATGATAACATATTCATAAAAACTGTAGGTAATTATTAGGTATTTCATGCTTTTACAGAAAAGAAAAACAAGACCTGGAGAAATGAAATAATGTATTGAATGTTGCCTGGCTATAAAATTGTAGAGCAAGGGCTCAAACCCAATTCTTCTTATTCCAAACTGACTCTAAAAACTTTGTTAAAAGCAACTTTAGTTTTTTTTTTTTCTTTTTTTTTTTTTTTTTTTTTTTGCTTCTGCATGAAAAAATTATAATCCAGAGAAAAGTTTTCTAAAACATGTTTTATCAAACACAAATTATGCAATAAAAGAGGAAAACACTGGACCAAACAAAAACAAACATTGCAGGACTCCTCAGTGATTGTAATATGCTAATGTGCTGCATAAGTCTCCAAAAGCAGCATTTTCATGATTGTTTGGACCTCCGAGGTGATCCTGTGTAACAGCACACCCCTGCAGACTTCTAAGAAGCACATTATGGAAGATACTGTCCAGCTGCGGGGCTGGGGGAAAGGGAGGCTCACCAGATGAGAGAAGAGAGGCTTGATTATTAGTCTTTGCATTCATCTCTCATCTACAATTTGTTAATAGGACAAAGATTAAAAAGTAAATTCTGGAAAACTTGATGTTTAAGTGAATGATTATCTTTTGATAATATAGAAAATTACTTCTAATAAAAAGGATAGATAAATCTTTCAGGAGTAGCTACAGAATACTCCTATAAGCTACTGTTAACATTTAATCAGATGAAAGTGTAAATTCACAGAACACTCAGATACAAAATGGAAATTCTTAGGCTGGATTTGGAATG
Source organism: Piliocolobus tephrosceles (assembly GCF_002776525.5). Lineage (NCBI taxonomy): Eukaryota > Metazoa > Chordata > Mammalia > Primates > Cercopithecidae > Piliocolobus > Piliocolobus tephrosceles. Next base: position 2,788,967 of record NC_045438.1, read on the forward strand.
AAATCATGTGCTGTGACTGACTGCAGCACTGTTATACCAGAACCTTCCACTGAGATATGATACACCGTCCTGATATCTCAGTGATCTCTTGTAACACAAAATTTCCATCTCATACTTTATTAATGACAAAGATGAAAGAATTCTCACTGTAATTCAATACTTCTCATCTTTACAAATTCCATACAATAAAAATATTTAAGAAATTATTTAAAATTCAACAAATCATTTTTAATATAGCTAAATCTGTTTGCAGTTGGTTAAAATGTTTTCATGAAATACCATTATTTTTTAAAATAACAAAGAATGTCATTTTATAGCCTAAAAATTAAGAAATTCCCCACCTTTAAAATGATGCCCAACTTGCCTTGTTGATATTCCGCATCACAGAAATCCTACTTTTGGCAACGTGTTGCCATCACAATCTGTGAGAATTTTGCTAAGCATTTTATATTTATTACCTTATTTAATACTTAAAACAGCCCAACAAAGTGAGTGCACTAAAAATAATATCCGATTTTTAAATTTTTTTTGGATGAGGCAGAGCTAGGATTGGATGCCAGGCACCCTGACTACAAAGTTCCTTTACTTCACCCATCTTCCTCTGAGATGCTCATATTTAGTTAGTTATTTCATACATGTTCCTATTTAAGCCATTTTAGTAGTCATAGAAAGCTTAAAGGGAAAGACATATTCTCAATAAGATGCCGCAATTTCATTAGCAAGCTTCTCGGGACTACAAAATATCCCTTCATTCATTTGATAACTAACCTCCACTCTTCAATTAGAAGTCAAAAGACCATGATCTCATGATTTCTTTTCGCTTTTTGGCATTTCTGCTGTCTCATCGAGGCCTTTACAAATGGAACTTAAATTTGATTAACTGTAGTATAAGCAAAACACCAAATAAAAATCAATGAGGCATATATGCATGGCAAAGGAAGGCAGCTCTAAAACTCAAAACAGCTTCACCAGAAACCTCATGGATACTCAATCTGCAATTTTGGCTTTTGTATAAATTAATTTTAATTCCAAAGCTGAGAAAAGGGAAAGGTAATCATATGACTAATTTGGCCTACAGTACAGGAGAAGTTGGCAGTGGTATTATTGAAGAGTCTAGAAGGGCATCCTATCAATCAACCAAAAATTATTTATTAAATATTTACAGTCACCACCCTTATGCCACAATGCTTAGAATCCCAGCCCTTGAGTTATCAGTTGTGGTTAAAGCACAGAGAATAAGAATATCTTAATGTGAATATATATTACCTGGAGAGAAAAATGGCATTAACTCCTTGACAACCACTCTTACAGTAATGTTAATATAATACAGAAGCCAAAGGAAATGGAATAAAATACAGGTTAACTATGATTGATTCTAGAAAGGTCACATCAGTGAAGTGGAGCTCTGTGAATCCAAAGATGTACCAGAGCTGTGGTGCTTAGTTCTAGAAGGTAGCATCAATATACTAGCTATGTACTAGATACTAAGAAAATGAAAGAAAAGATATTGTTGATGTAGAATATTGGGGCCAAGACCTCAAGCTTATCTGCAACTCATGAGAGGTTTTTTTTTTTTTTTTGGCCTCCAATTGTCTGTGTTAAGCTGGTGACTTATTTATAACGTGAAATGAATTCTGTCATCTGAAGCTGAGGCCCCACAAGTAGAAAAATTCAATGTAGGAAATTCAATGTAGGAAAAGGCCAGAAGTACATTACATAAAACTAGTATTATACATATGCAAAACTCCTGTTCTAAGAGAATTACAAAGGAACATACATGGATTTTCTGGTATCCTCTCATCTACAAAAGCTCTCATCTTCCAACACAGCATGTTCCCTATCCAGTGGTTCAACTGGTTCTCTAAAGGGAAAACAACATTTCATATAAATATTACTGCTTTAAGAATATGTAGTGCCAAATTTAGAAAAATAATGATAAGATATTTAAGATACAATGATCTTCACTGTGTATTCCATACCACTAACTGTAGTGTGACTTTGTTTCTTATAGTGTAGTGATAGTGGATTTCACTATCAATTTCTTTTTCATTCTATCCTCAACCATAGGACCACTAAATCAGACTGTCTATAAACGCTTAATTATGATCTCATTAGAAAAAATGTCACTCATATCATTGACAAATGAGTACAGTTCTGATATCCATGTTTTTGATATTTTATTTTACATTAAAAAGACTTCAATGAAACAACAAAGATACATGTCAGATTTCACTCAGCTTTCGATGATGTGTGCAACTACTTTGCTAAATTATATGAGTTTTCCAATACTAGAAGAATATTTTGTTACATTTATGTGCTACTTCCAATGTAACAGCTACAAACACAACACAATTTTAAGATTAATCCATATTGTTAATTTTTGTCCATAATTTTAAAGTCTAGATAATGAAGAAAACAATAATTTATAGCATTCGTGACTTTTATAGTATTAATATTTCCATCATGATCAATTTCAAACTACCCACACCAGACTGAGAAGAGCAGCACACCATTATAAGACATATGTATAATACATACAGACACAATAGATGTAAATAACACCAATAGCATAGATAAGAGTAACATGTAGTATGAAAGGACAAGTCTTGAGTATTTATTACCTTTTGTTTTAACATAATGTTCAATTTGTTTATACAATTTAAGTTTAACGGCAAAATTGCTGAAATTTTGTCAGTTCTTGCCAGCCTGTGTGAGCTGACTCCAGCATTTCAATGCCTCTGTCCCTCCTAGTTGCCAGAACAGTGCACTTCCCCGTATTAGTCTTTCTAGATGTGTTGCCTCGGTTGCAGGATTATTTTAGAAATTCCCTACTACAACTTGTTTGGTTTTAAGATTCTCATTATTATTTCCTGAAATGAAATGCAATATAAGAGATAACCAAGGGACGTAAAGGACGGTGGTCAATTATCCATTAAAGAGAAAACTACGAGACAATGAAAGGAACACAGGATTTGGAGTCAGAAGACCAAGACCTGGGTGTGAGACTTAGTCCTATTATCTTAAATGTATCTTTTAAATTTTGACCTTCAGGATTCTGATCTGTAAAACACAGCTAATAGTCACTTACTTTGCAGGTTTTTTTTTTTTTTTTTTTTTTTTTGAGACGGGGTCTCCCTCTGCCGCCCAGGCTGGAGTGCAGTGGCCGGATCTCAGCTCACTGCAAGCTCCGCCTCCCGGGTTCCCGCCATTCTCCGGCCTCAGCCTCCCGAGTAGCTGGGACTACAGGCGCCGCCACCTCGCCCGGCTAGTTTTTTGTATATTTTTTAGTAGAGACGGGGTTTCACCGTGTTAGCCAGGATGGTCTCGATCTCCTGACCTCGTGATCCGCCCGTCTCGGCCTCCCAAAGTGCTGGGATTACAGGCTTGAGCCACCGCGCCCGGCCGCAAGTTTTTTTAATGAAAAATACATGAGAATAGCCGTGAACATTTTTACAATTAAAAATTACAATATAAAATAAAACATCTTATAATATGCTATTCTTTCATATCAGTTTAACCTTTCAGAACTCTTTTTGATAGAGAAAACAATCATGTATTAGATTTTAGTTGCTACCTTATTACAACTAACAATTTGTGATTAAAGGCATTTTTCTGGTTTGAAAAAATCTTTTATCTATTACAAAATAGGTAGATTTGGGCATGAATAGTTGCATTAAAGGAGATATCAAGTGTACTCAACTAAGTCCAGGAATGGTATTCAAGAGACCAGGATTTTACTTGTTCAACAAAACTTGTGACACAATTTGCAATTTCTCTGAGGCTTATTTTGTTTTTCTTTAAACCACAATGATTGAGCAAAATAATCTGATGTTCTAAGTCTAAATTTGATGATAGTTTCTTTACCACCTCATTAAAATTTCCTTTTAAATGCTAGTACTCATTTAAGTGGTAATTTATAAAGCTACCATTCCTAGCTTTTAGAGTCTCATTCTCATAGTCAGCCCTTACATAGCGTGTTAGTCTGCTCACGCTGCTGTAACAAAATACTATAAATTGAATAGCTTATAAACAACAGAAATTTATTTCTCATAGCTCTGGAACCTGGGAAGTCTAAGATCAGGGCACCAGCAGATTCTGTGTCTAATGAGAGCCTGCTTTGTGGTTTATAGACAGTGCCTTCTCACTGTGTGTTCACATAACGGAAGGGTAGTGGGTTGTCTCTTGTGCCTCTGTTATTAAGGCACTAATCCCAACCATGAGGGCTCTGCCCCCGTGACCTAATTCCTCCCAAAGGCCCCACCACCTACTTCTATCAGTTTGAAGGTTAGGATTTTAACACTGAATCTGGAGAGGACACTGCACTCAGACCATAGACTATAGGAACATGGCTGAAATAGGCCATTTCTTTACAGAGGAACATTCCACAGTTCCTTTGTTATTCTAGCTACACAGTGGCACATATTCTGCTTTTTAGTCACAGGGATGTATAGAGAAGGGACATGGAAGTAGACAGAAAATTTTAAAACCAAAATTTGAGAAGCCACTTTCTGAGATAAAAACATAAAACTTTTCTGAAGATATAACACAAACGAAACATGAATTCTGATTTTTCTATGCCTTAGTGTTTTGCCCTTAAGAAGATACCAAATCCAAGAAGTTAAGAATGTTTAGAAACACTTTCTTGTTTGTTTTTATCCTTTTAATACGTACCTCCAAGTCTAAGGTCTGATGTCTCACCTCTAATTGGTCCTTAGACTTGCTGCTTCCTCCTAACAGGCCTGTCCCCGAACCCCCGAGCTTCCATACTCCAACTCCCCGGCCCACAACAGAATATGTGCTTCCAATTTAGGTAAAAATAAAACTACAGCAAATAAATATATAACCTTCAATACAAGGAAGAATCATTTTACGTATAAGTGAATGTGACAACTGCCTGCCTGTTACAGGGCCAGGTGAAGAAGTAAAAATGCCCCCTGGGTAATTCCTGAGATGATGTGAGTCCTTCCTGGAACTTATTTATTACACAGTAAAGAAGAGTAGGATGTTCTTTCTGGAATATTTTTTTGGGGGAGCTTAAAATATAAACCTCGATCACCGACAAGGTGGCATTTTGAGATTAAGCCATGGGAAATGTAGCATGATTTACAAATACAGCAGTCTAAGAATAACAAATACAGCAGTCTAAGAAGAACAGCCTTCCTGCCCGCTGTGATTGGCATCACTATTATAGACTCTATTATCATCTTACCTCGTTGTCCAACGAAGCTATTCATTCAGTGACTAAGCTCGTGTCAAAGATCAGGCAGAGTTTACTTACTTGCAGAAAAAAAACGCTTTTGAAAAACACAATCTCATTGCACAGACAGAACCAAGAGCGTCTATGACATGGTGCAAGGTGCTTATGATATAACGTGGCAGCAAATGAAGTCAAAACAGAAATACCAGCTGAGAAGGTGTTTAATCTTCAAGGTGTGAGGTATTATATTCTAGCACTCTCTCTGACTGATATCAGACATGCAGGGAAAAACGAACTAAAACATATGGGAAAAGTGCACTTGTGTCCCTTTGATGTCTGTGTTGGCAAAGCACCTCAGCGTTCACATCCAGTCTTTAATAAAACAGCTGAAGTTCCTGGTTTGTAAATAAAGGAAACTAAGAGATGGCTTTGTAATGTCTGTAGCACACACAAAAATGTAACTTCAATGGATGCCTGAAACCACTCATCTCAACATACATACACACACACACACACACACACACACACACACACACCCCTCTTAGAGGTATCTTGTAAGGAACTCCATACCTGCTTCTACCACAGCCTGTAATTTTCAAATAATTTTTATTGTGGAAAACTAATGAATTCCTACAAACCCTTCAACACCCCTTTTTTTTTTTACCATGAAGGAGAGAGATAATACAGCAGAATGTCCCTATATTTAAATGCTGATAGAAGTTGGAGTCCCTCTTTCCCATAAGGAAGAAACTAAAGGCCATAAACACATTGTTAATAAAGCCAATACAGGTCTCTACACAAGGAATGATCAATGAAATGCATAACTAGCTTTTCAGCAGAAGTCAGAGACAGACGTAGTAGCATCAAGCAAAAACAAGAATAAAAGGACAGATTTTGTCAATAATTCAGGCACTTCCAAAAGTGTCCTGACCTCCAAATCCTTAAAGGGAATAAGGGCCTGCCGGAGACCCAAAGTAAAGAGGATACTCTTGACACCAGAAAAGCCAATCTTCATGTGCTTGGATCGACCTTCCAGGTGGCTCATTCTGAGAACCACACAGCCCAGGGTGTGCAGACAGCGAGTCTTCTACCCTCACTAATGATGCTCACATGAGCTTCCACCCTCCTCTGGACCTCATGCCATCTCATAACTAAATAATGGGTGAAACCTAGAAGACAATGAAATGGATCTGTGTTTTGTAGGCTGGTCTGTTCCATTCACCCAAGAAAGATGTGTAGAATTTTAGGAACTAAGGATTAAAACAGAAATGTGAGATCACTTCATCCCAACCCCACCCAATAAGAGAATGTCTTAAGGGACTCTTCAGACTGTGGTGGTGGTCCTGCTTTGGCCTCAGCCCACTACTTACATTCAGTGAGAACATGCAGTTGTTACCGATGGTCCAAATTTGGGCCACTGTGAATTTTAAGAAAACTCGTCCTTCCTTGAGCTGATATCTGGTTCCCTGGTTCCCTGTGTTTTGTATCTGGAGATTCTGGCTGATCTAAGAGACAGACAAAGAGAGAGACAAGATGCATTTTTTAAGAGATCATAAGTCAACTCTTACAGTTTTTAGTTCTAAAAAGTTTTTAATATTAACATCAAGTATATCAACACCCAATTTTTAGGACATGATACATTTTTTAGAAAATTTGCAGTCTCGACCAGGCGCGGTGGCTCACGCCTGTAATCCCAGCACTTTGGGAGGCCCAGGCGGGTGGATCACGAGGTCAGGAGATCGAGACCATCCTGGCTAACACGGTGAAACCCCGTCTCTACTAAAAAAACAAAAAAAATTAGCCAGGCACGGTGGCGGGCGCCTGTAGTCCCAGCTACTCGGGAGGCAGAGGCAGGAGAATGGCGTGAACCTGGAAGTGGAGCTTGCAGTGAGCAGAAATCGCGCCACTGCACTCCAGCCTGGGCGACAAAGTGAGACGCCATCTCAAAAAGAAAAAAAAAAGAAAATTTTCAGTCTCTCAGTGTGGTACCATTCATATTAACTATTATTTCTTAAATATTACCGAGGGAAATTCTGCAATTGTGTTTGTAAATCCTTTCAGTAAACTATAGGATAATTTAATTAAAATTAAGATGATGTCTTATAAAAGAGATTAGCATATTTCAGACTTTAATTCTACTTTTTCAGCTGGAAAAGTAACTTTCCTGCTTTTGAATATGGAAGAAAAAAGGTCAAATGGAGTTATATCGTTCATCCAAGTGATACAGCATCTAGTGAAACAGTGGGCTTGTCTCTTCCGTGTTCATCTTGTGCCTCTGTAGCAGTCTTTCTCACAATTCTCTGCTCACTTTCATCTGTTTTGATGTTCTTCCAGACATCTACCACTTTTTCAGTGCATGTAACAAGGCCCTCCTCATTCCAACTTTTGAGTCCTTTAAAACCTGAATTAATCACGTATCCTGTAAAGTGCCATTGATTTCTTTGTTTCTCTTTATTTTTTTCCTAAAAATAATTAGTGATTTTACTCTCAGATTCTTTCTAAGATCTAATCTCCCTTTAGGAGTGTCTGGTTTTATGATGTGCCTATTTCCTTTTTGTCAGCCTTGGGAGCCCAGCTTCTACGAAATCTAGAGAATCTAGAGGTATCCTTGACTAGGACTAATATCTCTTTACTTTTGTTTTATGCATCCTAAGACATTTTCACCCAAGATGCTTATCTTTTACACAACTCAAAAATTGCTTTATTTCATCCTACCAATAAAGTCTTAACAGGGCTCTGTGTTATGACTCTCTATCTTAGAATTGTCATGGGATAGGGCTTCATGAAGATGCATATTAATCCTACCTGTATTTGAATTAAAAAATGAAGTCAGACTTTTTCTGATGGACAGTAAATCTGTTTGGCTGATTGGTTTGAAATGATGATGGGCTTTGCCAAATAGGTAAATGATAAATATTTTCCATAAATTAATCCTGTAGTCCTGAGATTTTGACAATAGTTTATTTAAAGTGCATGAAAAGAAAGCATTTAATCAAAACTACTGCAGTTATTAGTAGATGTGTACCAAAATTAATAAAAGGTATTGAATACATCTCAACAAAGCATTTTTAATATACTTCCTATAAATTGAGCAAGAAAATAACCCTAATAACAGGGCGACAAATCATTTCACAAATCAGGATCCAAATGGAAGGGAACTTAATTGAATTGTCAGCTGATAGATAATTAAAATATTTTTGATGATATATCACTAGAAGGATTTTTGGCACATAACTTGGAAAGAGTTCAAATAATTGAATGACATTGTTCTACTAAAACTCCTTTCATTTCTATCTACTTATTTATGATAACAAGCTTTCTCAGTGCTTACATATATATAAAATATAAAAATATGAATATAATTGATTTTGAATCTCACCTCAACCTGATAATAATTAATATTTGTCCAGGAATAGGCTATTCTTTTTACTAAGGGATTCATTTTCAGTATGGTTTACTTTTTACCTTTAATAAGTATTTATCAAAATTTATATTACATTGTTTTGATCAATTATGTACTACTAATAATTTTTGTAACACTGAATATGGAAGAAATTTAGAATCTTATTGTCAGAAAACTAAAAATAATTAAATTTTAACTTATACATATATTTTTGTTGCAGAGATATATGATAGATGACCAATAAAATACTTTCAGAAATATAAAAGTATATTGCATTAGGATAAAAGTTTACAAGAGAAATATGGAAATATGAGTTTAAAGAAGAAAACAAAGACAAATTTCCCAACTCCTAAGAATTTCTTTATGTAATTTTAAATAAATGCTAACATGAGTGTCTTGAATCACAGGATTTCAGAACTGGAAAAAAAATTAAAGGTTAACTGTTAAAATGCTGCCTCATGCTTATTTGCCTTATTACTCCAAATAATTCTGAACAATTTTGTACGTCTTCAAACACTCGATTGACTTCTGATTTTTTCTATATTGAGTGTAAATGGTTACCAAAGATACAATTTCTGGGGCAATATAAATATTGACATTTAAAATTCAAAAAAATTTATATTACTTTTTAAAATATAGCCCATGGGAATCCAAACACCAAGACAATTTGACACTACCATCATCTCTGTCCTTCATATCTTAGGTGTACCCCTGCAATACCACTTCTCTTCTCCTATTATCCTCTTCTGAATGCTCTCATTCTGCAGCTATCAAGGGGTTTTCATAGAGTCAAAATTTTTCTAAACATTTTTTAAACTCTATTTCTTTTTTTGACTGAAACTTTTTATAGATATATCATAGTTGTACATATTTGGGGGGAATATGTGATATTTTTATATGTATAGAAGAAGTAATGATCAAATCAGGGTAACTGGAATATTCATCACCTCAAACATGGATGGATCTTCAGTCCCATCCCTTCACAAAGGCTAGATTCTTACAGTCCTCATTCTATAATAAGCATATGTATAAAGACATCTACTGCAGGCATTAAATGTATAGGAAAGGCACTTGGCACTAAGTCATATATAAGTAAACACCAGAATAATAGAGAAACTATAGAGTGTCTGGATGATTGATTTTTTTAAAAAAGTTCCTCCTAACATGGTTCAACAGCTGATCAAATATTTACAACCTGGTATATCGACTGTCCTTGAACAGTATAATCTATTCCTCAGTTACCGTTAGATCAGCACACTCTTAATATTTTGTTTGGTTCTTTAGCTAATACATGCTGACATTTACTGGAATTAAAACAAAGAAGAACAAGGTTGCCAAAGACTCTTATATATTGTCCAACCCTTTATCCCAAATCTTTCCTGGTTAACATGCTCAACTGACTCATGGTAGCCCTATATTGAAAGGGTAATTCTGCTGGAACCAGATTGTGTGCCCTTTCAAAACACTGGTCTACAGGGGAGAATGTAAACAAGTCAACCTCTGGTGATACAGCTAAAAATGGAGATAGTTGCAAATGGAATGGAACCAATAAGATAACTTATCTTCCTCATCCACCAAGAATATTTACTTGCTGCAATTCCACCATTTTTCTTCTGTTTGCTGAAAATCTCCTTCATTTAAGGCATGAAGATAATGAGTAGTAAAAAACAAAGATTGGAAATCCCATACCTGTACCCTAGGTCTGTGCCTGCCTCTAACCAGCTGTGGGTCCATAAAAAGCCATACCATACCTTCCATGGATTGTAACACAAAGATGACTGAGACCTATCTCTCCTAAAATTTTGTATTATTAGGAATTTAAGCATTCATAAATGATCTTTTTCTCTTTGGCATATATAACCAAGTCAAATGCTAAGCCTATAGAAATCACACATAAATGTATGTAACATACTTATATACAGGCCCTGTATTTAGTGTTTAAGCCAATCTTCCTCCTCTCTAGTGTTAAGGAGATTGGTCTCCACATAATATCCTACATGACCCACTGATGAGTAAATACATAGAACTCAGAGAAACATTGAATTAAAGTGGTATAATTTATTTAATCAACTATGTGAAACTAAAATATGGTTATTTTCAAATGCAACACCCATTTCCATAGACATCTCTTGCGTTTTTCTTCCTAAACAAACTTTACATTACTCCAACTCGGCAAACTCACCTTGAACATCTTCTTGGTTCAATCATTTCTATGTTCTCAAGGAGTTCTGCCAGGATTCACTGTTTTGGCTACTCCCTAACCCTGTTGTCACAGACGTCATCTTTTTTACCTTACGTCAAATCACTCCTCTTCTTTTTGATAAAACTGCAAAGTGCCTTTTACATTCAATCATAAAAAGAGATTTAATCTTCACAACTAACAAATATGTATGTTATAGACAAGAATGAGGAGAGTTTTGTCATTCTTCCAATTTTTTCCACATAATCTGGTTTTATTCACTATAACCAGTTTATTTAATACAGATTTCTTGGTGATTTAATAGAAAACTTTCTTCTTTTTTTTCTTAGATGGAGTTTTGCTCTTTCACCCAGGCTGGAGTTCAATGGCAAACAGTGGCATGATCTCAGCTCACTGCAATCTCTGCCTTTCAGTTTCAACCAATCCTCCTGCCTCAGCCTCCCGAGTAGCTGGACTACAGGCATGGACCACCATGCCTGGCTAATTTTTGTATTTTTAGTAGAGACAGGTTTCACCATGTTAGCCAGGATGGTCTCAAACTCCTGACCTCATGATCCACCCGCCTCAGCCTCCCAAAGTGCTGGGATTACAGGCATGAGCCACCAAGCCTGGCCAATAGAACACTTTCTAATAACTTGTTTGAAAACCTTATTCAAATACATTACTAATTGAGTCTTTTAATTAGTCTGGGACATAAAAAGGCAAATGTAATCTTCATTTTATAGATGAGGAAGGAGAGGCAAGAAGGTGCAGAAATATAAGCTACAGTATATCCCAGGATGCCAGAAATATTAACCCCATTAAAATTTGCTGCATCCTCCCACTACTAAATACTGTGCTTGTTGTATTTTTATCTTCTTTCTAAAATCAGCCCAACGTCAGTACCTATTTTCTGTAAATCTTTTTATTCCAAACTTATTCGATTTGCTAAGTAAACGTTAATCAGCTTCTACTACCACATGTGAGACTCTAGGGCTACAATGCTGTACAAAAGCGACGTGGTCCCTGATCTCATGGAGCTTGGACCAGAGGAAAAAGACATTGTTTGAATAATTCAGAAAGCAAATGGATATTACAATTCTGGCAGTGCTGGACAGTAGAAGTACTCGGTGCTATCAGACCCTGTACTTAGAAGATTGGAGATACTCAGAGGAGTTAGGGGAGGCTATTCTGAAAACAGGACACTTGAGCTTTGGTTACACAATGAGGCAGAGTATACGAGATGATAAGAGACGGAGAGAGGAAACAACACGTGCAAAGGCTGTTACTCAGAGGAAACCTGGAAAGTGGGGAGTGACGGAGGAAGCCCAATGTGAAGGGAATCCAGACACTACAGAAGAGCAAAATTTGAGATGAGACCTGAGAAGAATTAGGGACCAGGCTCTGTACAGTTTTAGAGCCAAAGTTAAGGAGTTCTGCCTTTATCCAAAAAGCAATGGAACTGTATCATTTCATTTGTAAGAAATGTACTGAGTAGGCAGATACATCAAGACAAAAAGTAGAGGTCAGGGGCTGAGGGAAGCTGAGAGAATGGAGAGTGACTATTAATGGGTAGGAGGATTCTTTGGGGATGATGAAAATATTCTAAAATCAGATACTAATGATGATTACAAAATTCTGTGAATATACTATAAACCACTGAATTATATACTTTAAAAGGGTCAATTTTATATCACATAAACTTTATCTTAATAAAGTTTTATTACAAATTAGAAATGGGAATGCATAAAAGATTTTAAGAACGGAATTCTCCAAATAGACACAATAAAAAATGATAAAGGGGGACAGGCGCAGTGGCTCATGCCTGTAATCCCAGCACTTTGTGAGGCCAACGCAGGCGGATCACCTGAGGTCAGGAATTCGAGACCAGCCTGACCAACATGGTGAAACCTAGTCTCTACTAAAAATACAAAATTAGCCAGGCGTAGTGGCGCATGCCTGTAATCCCAGCTACTTGAGAGGCTGAGGCAGGAGAATCACTTGAACCTGGGAGGTAGAGGTTGCAGTGAGCCGAAATCACACCATTGCACTGCACCTGGGGTAACAACAGTGAAACTCCATCTCAAATGAAAAAACATGATAAAGGGGATATCACCACTGACCCTACAGAAATACAACCAGCCATCAGAGAATACTATAAACAACTCTGTGCAAATAAACTAGAACATCTAGACAAAATGGATAACTTCCTGAACACATAAACCCTCCCAAGACTGAACCAAGAAGAAATTGAATCCCTGAAGAGACCAATAACAAGTTCTGAAATTGAGGCAGTAATAGTCTACCAACCAAAAAAAGCCCAGGAAAAGATGGATTTATGGCTGAGTTCTACCAGAACTACAAGGAAGAGCTGATACGTTTTCTTCCCTGATGAACACTGATGCAAATGTTCTCAATAAAATACTGAAAAACCAGATACAACAACACATCAAAAAGCTTATCCACTGTGATGGAGTCGGCTTCATCCCTGTGATGCAAGGCTAGTACAACATACACAAATCAATAAACACAATTCATCACATAAACAGATCTAAAGACAAAAACCACATGATTATCTCAATAGATGCAGAAAAGGCCTTTGATAAAATTCAACATCCCTTTATGTTAAAAACTCTCAGTAAACTAGGTATTGAAGGAACATACCTCAAAATACTAAGAGCCATTTATGACAAACCCAAAGCCAATATCATACTGAAAGTGGAAAAGTCAGAAGCATTCCCCTTGAAAACTGGCACAAGATAAGGATGGCCTCTCTCACCACTCCTATTCAACATAGTATTGGAAGTTCTGGCCAGGGCAATCAGTCAAGATAAAGAAATAAAGGGCGTTCAAACAGGATGAGAGGAAGTCAAATTGTCTCTGTTTGCAGATGACATGATTGTATATTTAGAAAACCCCAACATCTCAGCCCAAAAGCTTCTTAAGCTGATGAGCAACTTTAGCAAAGTCTCAGGATACAAAATCAATGTGCAAAAGTCACAAGCATTCCTATACACCAACAACAGGCAAGCAGAGGCTAAATCATGAATGAACACCCATTCTCAATTGTTACAAAGAGAATAAAATTCCTTGGAATACAGCTAACAAGGGAAGTGAAGGACCTCTTCAAGGAGAACTACGAACCACTGTTGAAGGAAATCAGAGAGGACACAAACAGAAAAACATTCTATGCTCATGGATAGAAAGAATTAATACTATGAAAATGGCCATACTGCCTAACATAATTTATAGATTCAATGCTATTCCCATTAAACTAACATTGACATTCTTCATGGAATTAGAAGAAACTATTTAAAAATTCCTATGGAACCAAAAATGATCTCATATGGCCAAGACAATCCTAAGCAAAAAGAACAAAGCTGGAGGCATCACATTACTGGACTTCAAACTATACTACAAGGCTACAGTAACCAAAACATCATGGTACTGATAAAAAAAAGCAAACACATAGACAAATTGAACAGAATAGGGAACTCAGAAATAAGACTGCTCATCTACAATCATCTGATCTTCAATATACCTGAAAAAACAAGCAACAGGGAAAGGATTCCCTGTTTAAATAAAAGCAAAGTAGCTATTATCGGACCTCCTAACTACCCCAGTTTGTAAGGAAAAATAAAAGTCTCTACAAAATTAAAAATAAAAAGTAATTGTCTATATCCTTATTATTTTAACCTATTTTACTTTTCTATATTTCCCACATATACAAGTATTATTCATTGTTCCAAGCAATGAACATAATATATTTTCTCCAAATAGCAATTTTTTATATTCATAATTATTCAGCTCTGTTGCTAAACATGTAGTTCCACTTAGTATTTTTTCCTTCTTGAGAAGGGGGTAAATATTGAGTTCAATTTTTTATTACGTTGAGTTTGAGGCTCACTAGAGAGATGTCAAATAAGAATTGGATATATGAATCTGGAACTGACAGTAATGTTTTTAGTAAAGAGAAAATGTATGAGTCTTCTGCATATAGGTTAAAATAACAGTCATGGACATAAGTGAAACAGCCTGGAAAAAGAATATAAGGTGAAAAGATGTCATAGTCCATTTGGAGTGCTATAACAAAATATACCATAAACTAGATAGCTTATAAATAACAGATATTTATTTCTCACAGTTCTAAAGGTGGGAAAAATCAAGATTAAGGCACTGGCAGACTAATGTCTGTGTAAGGTCCATGTTCTAGTTCTCACACAATGCCAGCTGGCTGTGTCCTCACATAGTTGAAGGGGCAAAGGAGCTCCCTTCAGCCTATTTTATTAGGGCAGAAATAAAATAGTATCCTGCTAGTTAATCACTTCCCAAAAGACCCTACTTTCTAAGACAATCACGTTGGGGTTTAGGATTTTAACATATAAATTTGTGGGGAAGTAAACATTTGGAACATAGCAGGAAAGAAGCTGTCTAGGATTAACCATTGAGGAACTCCAGATTCTGTCAACTAAAGAAAGAGTATAAGTCTATGATGAGAAAACAAACAAAAGCCAGAGAGTTAGGGAAAACACGAGGAGAATGTTATGTCACAGAGGCCAAGGAGAGCATTTCTAAAAGGAAAGATTTGTCAAGTGGATAGAATATTTCTGAGAAGTTACATGAGATAAGAACCAAAAAAAATATATCTATTGCAATAAGTTGATAACATTACCAAAAGCTGTTTCACTGTGGAGTGATTGGGTCAGATCCAGATTCGGGTAGTATATTAGTCCATTCTCACATTGCTATAAAGAACTGGGTAATTTGTAAAGAAAAGAGGTTTAGGGGGCTCACGGTTCCACAGGCCATATAGGAAGCATGGTTGGAGAAGCCTCAGCTAACTTACAATTGTGGCAGAAGGGCAAAAGGGAAGCAAGCACATCTTCACATGGTGGTAGGAGAGAAAAAGCAAAGGGGTAAGTGCCACTCGCTTTTAAACTATCAGATTTCAGGAGAACTCACTCACTATCATGACAACAGCAAGCAGGGGAAATCTGCCCCCATGATCCAATCACCCCCTACCAGCTCCCTCCCCCAACATTGGGAATTACAATTCAACATTAGATTTGGCTGGGGACACTGAGCCAAAGTTTATCAGGCAGGTTAATGAGTGGGAAATGAGAGAATGAGCAAAAACTAGTATAAATAAGTTTGCTGCTGCTGCTGTTGTTGTTGTTATGTTGTTGTTGTTGTTGTTGTTGTTGTTGTTGTTGTTGTTGTTTGAGACAGAGTCTCACTCTGTCGTCCAGGCTAGAGTGTAGTGGTGGAATCTCTGCTCACTGCAACTCCGCCTCCCGGGTTCAAGTGATTCTCTTGCCTCAGCCTCCCGAGTAGCTAGGACTACAGGCACACGCCACCACGCCTGGCTAATTTTGTGTATATTTAGTACAGACAGGGTTTCACCTGTGTGAGCCAGGATGATCTCGACGTCCTGACCTCGTGATTCACCCTCCTCGGCCTCCCAAAGTGCTGGGATTACAGGTGTGAGCCATTGTGCCCAGCCTGCTGTTGTTGTTTTAACAGTTTGTCTGAGAACATAAGAGAGATAGGGCAATAGCTACAAGCAGGGGAGAGTAATTGTTATGACATATTTTTATTGAGGTACTGTGAGTATATTATAAAAACAATGGGACACATTCAGTTGAGTGATAAAGGGTTGAAACAATTCAAGAAACAAAGGATAATTCATGGTATAAGTTTCCTGAAAATGTGGGAATGATAGATTCCAAAGCCATGGTGCAAGGATTAAATAGATCCTCTAAAACAAGAAAGCCAGAGGCTAGAGGAACTGTAGAGGACAGCTCAGATATGTAGGATCTGATATGAGGCCAGTCCCATCTGATCATTCAGTTTTGTCTGTGAGGTAGATACAATCTGCTTAGGATATGGGAAGCCAAAGGTCAGCAAGGGAAACGCTATTGGAGATGTGAAAATAAAGGAGAATACATTTTTATGTAAGGAGTAAGAGAATGAGGCAACCAGAAAAACAGACTGTTCAGCATTGATGTAGACACGTCCCTCTACACAGTTCCTCCAACACTGCTAAGCTGCTCTGGTGCAGTCATAGTGTAGATGATGCCAATAGCTGGGGCTTTCTAAAGTGAAAGTTTGGTCAGTTGCTTAAATTAAGAAAAAAGAACAGACAAGATAGTTTAGAGTAATGAAAAGAGAGTTAATGGAGCATATAATATCAACTAGAAAATAAACAAAAATATTTGTATTTTTCCATTTTTTTATCTTATACTGGAAAATAAAAGAAAACAAATGACAAAATTTGAAAAACCCTACTATTACAAATAAATGACCTCCCTTTTTTGTGCAGGCTTGATTTCTTTAAACTTAAGTCTTTTGAATTTAACATATTTCAAAATAAAAAAATGTAACTGGTATAGCTAAAAGATCACAGCTATCAGGAGAGCTGAAGTCTAAACTCAACCTTTCTAATAATTTGTAACTTCAAGACTCAACTAAAACCTCATCTTCATTATACAGCCTTCCCTGACTTCTTTTTGCTTTGCCATTTTCATCCAGGCTCACATAGTACCAAATAGAAACCTCTATGACAGCCCTCAACCTATAGTCCTACATAGCTGCCTACCTCCAGTTCCTCCACTAGATTATAGGTCGTTTGAAAGGGAAGATATTTTCTTCTTGCACTTTACTAAGCACTTGGCCCATATTAAGCGGTCAGAGAATATGTGTGGTTTGCAATCAAACACTGAAATTTATTTGGGGAAAATTATTAAATTGATAACCTAATTAAAACTACAAATTGGTGCCCCCAAAATGTAGCACATAATTCTATGCTAGAAAAAATTAACGAAACAGGTAAAAGAAAAGCTTGTGACTTTTCCTGACTGAATTGGGTTATCTCTAACTCCACAGCATAATGAAAGTACATGCAGTAGCAAAAGGCTAGCAGTGGCAAATGGCTAGCACAGGCAGCAATAGTAGGAAAGGCAGACACACTTGCACAACAATACTAAAGCTTAAATCAAAAGAAGAAGGAGCTTGCAGGGCCACAGAGCCAAGATATTTTCAGAGCTAGATCCTTTATGGAAAAAGCCAAGCCAGAAATACAATTCAAGGAGGATGAGGAAGAGACACGTTGTGAACCATGCTGCAATTTGGCTCCCATTTACCTAGGATTCAGAAAGATCTGGCCAATCCTAGGTGAATAGGATTGTTAATAAACAAGCTTTTCTGTGTAAAGAGTATGTAAAAAGCAACAGTATGCTCATAATTACACATATATAGACATCCAAGATTACTGTATTACTTTATACGTTATTTACATGGCTATTTTAATTTCATTCCTTTATTTCCTTCATTTCAGGGGCCCTGCAGGAAAACTTACCTACCATGACCCTGATGCTCAAGCGGGGACTTCCTAAGATTGGATGAACTCAACTGCAAGACAGCTGCCATGAAGAATTCGGGAATAGCAGAGTAACCGAGTTTTACCCAATCTCAGCTAATATCGCTTTGGAATAATACTGAATGTTGAGGGGAACATCAGAAACGGTTGGAGCAGTTTTCACTGCTATTCATTTGCATAGTACAAAGAATATTTTCTTTTGGTAGATGCCACCCCATAAAAGTTTGCACTGATCTACACTTCTCCTGATGTATATGAGAGTGTTTGAAATCTATTTATAGCTGAACTGAAAATTTCACCCTAACCAGACTGGCTTGAGCAGCCCTTGTCAGTTGGGACTTTGCAAATTAAAAGAATCTATGATCTGCCATTTAGAAAATCCATCATGTCCTTTTCCCTCACTTTAACCTTGTCTCAAAAGTTTGACAAATCACACATCACAATAAGGAGTTTGAAATCTGTACTAAGTCTAATCTTGTTATCTTCCATTGCTCGCTTATCATTTCATATATTTCTTTGACTTATCTCTTTTGTCCTAGAGGTCTATAACATATACCTACTCCTAGTAGCTTTGTTTTTTAAAAAATACAGCTTTTATAAAACCTAACTTTCTCTCTTAAATGTATTCTTCTTATGTGAAAATTAGTCAATGATCCTCCAATTTATACTCCTTCATCACTCTATTTGCAAACACATTGCATAATAATGTTTTAAATTTTTCTGTTATCCTGAAGCAGTAAGACCTTTTTTATATATAAAATCTTTATATCTCATATTTTTTTCCATCGCCCATTCTGTGTGTTTTGTTTATAATACTCCCAGCCTACAGGCACAGACACTCAATAATTTTCATTTCCTTTTCTTGTCTAACTTTGTCCAGATTTATTTGGATTATTACTCCTTCTCTTATTTGTCTCAATGCAGAAATATGAAAGTAAAGGTATCACTTTCCAGTTCATTTTCCATATATATGAAAAGTCCAGAAGCCTAACCCACAAAAGTAAGCATTTTTCTGTTTTTATTCACATCAGTTCTCTTGGCTATCAGGACCATCAATGTAATGTGGCAGAGCAGTGTGGATTAGTCTTTTCTTCCTTTGCTAGAGGCCCAAGTGCTTGTCAGATGCTGGAACCATTAATTTCAGCTACTGTGGCTCAGACAGAGCAGCCATCAGACTGCTTGCCTCTACTTTCTCCAGTGGAAAAGTCTGCAACAAAGGGGCATTTAATCACTACTTCCACAAAGTGCTCCACAAAAAAACAGGTCAATCAGCAAGTAGTTTGGGGAAATTCTGCCTATTACTCCATAGACATCCAAATAGGTAAATCTAAGACTCTGAGAAGTACAGCAATGAAGACTACTATTTCACTTAGTTTAACCTTGAATTTCCTGCTCTTCTTATTTTTGAGAACATTTTTTGTGTTGTTCACATGGGTAAAAACTATTAGCATTTGATGAATCAAACTTTAAGAAACAATTCTCTGGAAGCCTTTAGATTAAGAACCAGGGCCAATTTGTATGCACCTGAGATTAACACCATTTATACCACCAGACAGATCTTTCCAGGACAAAATTTTCACAAGTTTCTTTTCTCCTCAGACTCCTGTAGGAAGTTTTATTTATTACATAAGTCTCCATTTTTCAAGGTGCTCCCTCTGTAAACTGCCTCAACCCTACCCAAAATTTCAGATTATAAAGTCAGCATAGATCAATGTTCAAATTCAAGCTCTGTCATTTACCAGCCATTGGACAATTAATTTAATGCCTTTTAACTTTAATATACTCATCTGCAGAATTGAGATTAGGTCTCCCCTACTATTAGCACATCCCAGGGTAAGGATACCAATGAGGGCCAACATACCATGTGTCCAAATACCCAAATGTTATCAAAAAAGCTATACTCCTACCTTGCCTGTTTAATACTCAGCCTCCCCTTCCCTCACCCTCAATCCTACTTCTCTGGATTGTATTCACCATCCTGATGCCACAGAGACGCAATGCTCTCCATGGACCTGCCCCTGCCCCATGCAAGTTTGAGGGTGAGCACAAATCTGCTGGGAACAGCAGGGCAGACACTTCCAGGTCCTCTAGATGGTGACGGGCGTGCCAGACGGTCATCCTCCTGATTCAGGATTTACAAGTACTTCTAAGCACCTACCAAAACTAGACTATCCAAGCAGAGAAGTAAGACAGGGAAAAATAGAATGCAGTTATGTGGGGATTTCTGTCCGCCTGGAAACCCACTTTAGTTATTTGGGACAGCCAGATGTAAGCCAGATGTGAACTAAAACACTAATTCTTTGTCTAGTTTCCAGGGCAGAAGAGATAATACACACACACACACACACACACACACACACACACACACACACACAAACTCAGAGCAGCATCCTCTGGTCTAGGACATCCAATTTGGCTAATGCATTTCTTTTCCGTAATTCTTATATAGTTAAATGAATATCAGACTAAAAAACTACAAAACTTTTTAATGGTTTTTGGAACATAAAAAATTTGAAAACCAGTCTAAGTGTTATTTTACTGTTCAGTCATTTCAACACATTCAGACATAATAGCATTGTTTTAGACTCTATTTGAAAGATTATCTGTTTTCTCATATATCTGAGCATAACCAGATAAGCCAACTCTTTGAGGGGAGACACTGAGGGTTCTGCCTTCAATTCATTGCCTGTTTTAATGGAGTAGGGAGGACAGACCTTTATAACTTGTCTTAGAAATGATTGGAAGAGATGGCTATCCAAACAACCTTGATTATTTAATTAATATTAATTATTTTAAGGGACAGATTCTTCCCAATCTTTCATAGCCACATTAATGAAACTGCAGGCTGGCCCAATTTCTGGATAAAGAGTTTGCAAGCGACTTCTATCATGTGATATAGTTGTGATGATGATACAAAATCTGTCTTTCTGAGAAACAAACACCCAGATCTTGATGGGACTGACTTTAGGTAAAATTTGTTAACCTCATATAAGATAAGAAAAGCTAACTGTATTATGAGTATTGCAAGGACTTCAGGCTTTTGAAAAGGAACTTGACCAATGATATTCTGTGTAAGTATATAACATGTCATATGATATATATGCTACATATTACCTATACATATTGCTATAAGTATTGCTATTTGTATTACTACATAGCTTATATTTTATATATACTGCTATTTATCTTATCTATTGGTATTCTCTCACATAGTCTCCAGTTCAATCAGGCCATCTTCCCACTGACTACTCCATGTCTGTGGCCACCACCAAGACCTGGAAATTCTTATGCATGCTTGGCTATGTCCTCCCATCTAATTGTCCTTCACAGAAAGTTTGTCCTGATAGTCTGCACTACAATCTTCACCACTTCTTTAGTCCTTAAATTTTTTAATGTCACACGTGTACATTTTGCCTTTCTACTGAGATTATAAATTACTTGAGAATACAGAACAGAAACCAAATAATTTTATATCCCCCCACCACTGAGTGCCTAGCATAGGGCTAATGGCTTCACTCTACTGCAAAAGGGTTAGATATTATTTGGTGGACCCCAAAGGCAAATATCCAACCTTATTCCTGTTGTAATTACCCAAGTAACGTCTGACAATTTAACATGCTGTTTGAGCACTGCTTTGTCCAACATGTTGTCAGACACCCTGCAAATGCGGAGATATGAACTGCGTAATGTGAACCTTCAACTAATTAAGGGGTTTAGTGTGTATGTGTTTCTATAATGAATAATTAACAGAAGCAATTTGAAAGCCTCGGCCATGCTAATGTGGTAGAAGATGGGGTTGGATTTGATTTCTCTTCTGTGTTTCCTTTGAAAGCATTCACAACGCAGCCACCATCCTTTATACCACGTTTATAGGTATGTCGTATCTGGAGCCTCTGAGGTGGAAATTATGACAGTTACTCTAGAAGCAGTGATAGAAAGATAATTAAAAAATAATTAACAAGAATAATTAGCATGGGGCCAAGGGAGGAGAGCTTTTATTTCATCAGCTAGTTGGATGTGATTAAATGTGTAGAGAACACAGCTAGAAAAGTACCTTAATATGACTATATGAAAAAAACTACCATTTTTCATTTTCATTTCATTTTCCTTTTTTTCCCTTCCCCTGATAGTCAGCAAGAAGTGGCTGCTGTGATCTGCACTCCCTTTTGAAAAACGCCATCCAGCATCTCTCACGGCGTATCTCCATTTGACCAAAGACACAACTACACAGCTTCAATGAAAACGCAGAAGTGGAACATCAGGACCTGTCAGCATAATTCTCCTGGGGGTTGTGTATTAGGTGATTACCTTGGCACCAACGAAGGAGAAAAGAACGAAGACGGCAAAGACAGTGAACAGCAGTAGGATTTTTATTTGTTGTGGCTTATCATGTTTTACTTTCCTAAGAGCAGGACTAAACCATACTGGTAAAAGAACAGAAGTGTCAGCTCTCCCTTTTAGCCTGTAAGGTGTTCTCAACACTGATTGACTTGTAATTGGACAAGACAGCATACAATTTCATCCAGTGATTTCTCTGATACAGGGAAGCTGTACAAACTCAAGAAACAGTGCCCCGCTGAGAGAAAAGCTCTTAGTTAAACAAGTCAGTCAGCCTGGAAGAGCACGCACGTTGCAGTCGGAGTGACCCAGGCTGAAAAATTTGCCTCTTCACATTTAATACTAGTTGGGCAAAATACTTTCTCTCTCTGAACTGAAACTGGCTCATCTGTAAAATGGTGATAATACTACGTACCTGGCCTGGTGTTTGTATTATCATCTATTTTAATGCTACTCTGATAATAATAACAACCATTGCTATTATCAATTTACTTAATCTCTCTGAACCTCTTCCTTCCCTGCAAAATGAAGATAATACTTAGAGGTTTATTATGACAACCAAATGAGGCTCTCAAGAAAAGTTACCTCCCCAGGTTATATCATTTATCAATACTCACTGAGTGAAAAACTATGGAAAGTTAGAAGGCAAATGAATTCTAGACTTACTTTTATTGAGAGAGAAAAAAAAAACTCTCGGCCAGGCACGATGGCTCACACCTGTAATCCCAGCACTTTGGGAGGCCGAGGCAGGCAGATTACTTGAAGCCAGGAGTTCAAGATCAGCCTGGCCAACATGGTGAAACCCCCATCTCTACTAAAAAATACAAAAATTAGCTGGGCATGGTGGCGCACGCCTGTAATCCCAGCTACTCTGGAGGCTAGGGCATAAGAATTGCGTGAACCTGGGAAGCAGAAATTGCAGTGAGCTGAGATTGTACCACTGCACTCCAGGCTGGGCAACAGAGTGGGCTCTGTCTCAAAAAGAAAATTTTGAAAATCTAAAGACGTGATATAGCTACAGAGATAGGCATCAGGACAGTGGCTTTTATGTATTCTAAGAACCTGCACATAGAAGCCTTTGGTTATTTTTGTTTGTTTACTTTATTATGTTTTGTTTGTTTCTTTATTTTAGCAGATACAGGAAACCATGCTATCTCTTAGGTCCCAGATATTTGTCAAGGCATAAAAATATAATTAACACATTATCAGGCAATGTTATTTCTCCCAGAACTTGATAGCACTGCAGAATGAGGAGACAGAAAACATGAAGAAATGGGTGAAGCCTTTGGCAGTGATTGTAATGGTCGGCAGGAAATAACTTGTGACAATATGCATTCTTTAGATTAGTTTTTCAGATGCAACTTGCCTGGAGGATATTTCAGACAGAAAGTAGAGAAGGCAGTAACCAATCACACGAGAGGTTGCAAAAATGATTGACCTGTCTGAAATAAACATCATAGAAAAGGAGTTTATGGAAATTTACGTTAATCATATCAGTAGCCAGGATTCACTGGGTTCTCTGGATTATAACATAACCCAGTCTTGACTTGCAGATTAGAAAACTTTACTAGGCCCATGATATCTTTCAGCATGATTCATTCATTCATTCAACACACACATTTGAGCATGTACCCTATGTCAGTCATTGCTCTCCTGGACTAGTCTGGTGGGAGATGAGGCAAGAAAATGCCATTCTCAAGTCAAGCACAAATAAATAAACATAAAGAAAGCTTTATATAGATTAAAACCCCTATCTCCTTAGCCACCACTATCTGATAATACACAGTAGAGATAGTATCAGAGAGGGAGAGACTGAAAGTGCAAATGAGTCTTTTCCCTCTAAGTAAGAGATGTTTGTCTTTGCTGGTTTCATGCAGTTACCTTACTTTTTCTGTGAGTTTTTGGCCCCTTATCATATAGCACTACCCATTAGCTCTGAAAAAGTTCCAGATAGATCTGCTAGCACCCAACGTGTTAGAACCAAGCATAATTCTCAAATTCTTTCCTGTCCAAAAATACTAAACATTCCAGCTCAGATGATGTCACTAAACTTTAATTACTGTGTTTTATACATAATACTCAGATATTTATTGGCTGAATCAATGAACAACAAAAGGTTCTGAGATAGAAGAGGACAAAGGAACCTTGAGAATGAGAAAATATTTTCAGAGGAACAAAAAGAGGAATACAGACTTAGGCAAGCTGGCTACCTCCATAAACTGGGTGTTCTTCATAGTTCATTTCAATTCTGCCTGAGACTCTCCCTTTCAGAACATCCACAACTGTTAGACAAAAGAGAGCTAACAGTTGGAGGACATTCAAGCTGATTACTGATAGATTGCATTAGCATGCAAAGCCATTAGGAACCGCTGAAGAGTATTAACATGATGGGCTGATGCTTTGTGTACCAATCATAATTCTGAATCTGTGAAAGTAAACTCCATCTACAGCCAGCCTTAGACTCTGTGATGCAGGACTTCAAAAATGATATTTGTCAATATGCTTCACCTCTGTGACCTCTTCACATAACAAAACTTCAGGCCTGTACCTGTCTAACCAAACAGCCACCTTCCACTTTCCTAGTCCACTATAATCGGCTGAGTACTATAGCAGAAGACTTTTCTATTGAGGTCACCATAAATTTATGACTCCCCATCTTATATGATCTTTAACATTGCCAAATAATCTCTTTACCCATCTACATTTATCGCTAGCTCCCATTTTCCTCAACTGTTAGTACAAACACCTCATTTATACACCATCTGCCACCGTGTCTCTCATCATTCTCAGATGGTCATATGGCTTCCTAGTTCATAAGTTAAGTAAGGCCCGTGAGAACTGCCTCAATTTTATTTACCCTTACTGATATGACAGATATTCCCACTCTTCTTTTTTCCTTTATTGAGATAGCTCTTGTTCCATCCACGCTAATCCTTCAACTTTTGTCCCCCTGGTAAATCACTCCACCAATTATCCCATCTTTCTCCTGTATTTCAGCCTTTTCATGTTTAGTAGCAGTATAAAAATACGTTCAAATCTCTCCCAGTTAAAAAAAAAAAAAAAGACACAAACCTATAATCCACTCATTATCTTAACATATATTACAAAAATTGCCTTCTGGGAATATCGTGACATTTTAAGAATGGATTTTCTTAAATATAAAACTGATGATGCTAATCGCCTTATAATTACAGAATGGATACCTATTGAATAATACAAATTCTCTAGTATAGCATACTAGGTTTCTTATGATCTGTCCACAACTCAGAGTTCTTCCTTACTTTCTACCCCCATCACCCTTAGACACCCTGTGAAATACTGAACTACTTCACTTGACATTCTCTATCCCACTCTGTATTTGCAATGTGTTTTGCTCTTCCTAGTGTATAATCCAGGTTATGAAATAGTAGTCTCGGACAATTCTCCTAAGAATGAGATGGTGGGTAAGGCGGCAGCCTGAGGCCTGGCTTGTCCATTGCAGCTGTGAAAGAGCTTTAAAGTTTTCTTATAAACAATAGTAATTACTAAAGCTTTGTAAACAGGGTAGTATTGTTAGGTTTCAAGTAGATTACTCTATATGAGAACAGATTTTGAAGAGGACAGGAAGGTAAAACTAGTTAGAAGTTGGCTAAGCTGTCCAAGCGAGACCTGATGGGTGCTGAAATAGTCATAGCAGTTGAGATGTGGCCTCAACTTTAAGTGCAAGGTGGAATATCACAGAAGTCATAGGTGAAACAGGAGAATACATTAACAGAGAGTCTCTCCTTAACCAAACTTTGGTGGGGCTCCTCTGAATCCTCTTTTGGAGGAGGCGCCGATTTTGAGCTCTGTCCTAGACCTGATTAGTCCAGTTTAAGCAAAATTCCTGCTGGTATGTAATCATCCTCAGTTTAGCCAGAATCCTTTTAGCTTTGGTGTTTCCTCTTAGTAATTTTCCACCCACTGACACCCATCCTTCTCCTTGGCTATATTTCCCACTTTTCCTTATTATATTTGGAGTCCCATCACTCTGTCCTGCTACAAAACCCCATTGTAGCCATCCCTGAATAGTCAGCCTTAGCCAATTTTAACACTTGTCTTTACTGAGTGGCATGAAAACTTTTTCCTTTAACAACAATGTCACAGAAACCAAGAGTACAGGGAGTCCTATATGAGAATCCATGATCCTGGCATCAAATATTATGAAGAGGAGTCAAAAACATGTGGCCATTGGAGTTGATAATCAAGGAATCATTTCAATCTAAACAACAGTAGTTACAATAGAGTAGGAGCAGAAACAAGAGTTTAGAGTTGAAGAGTGAACGGTAGACAGATCAGTGGGCGGTGAGTACTTTTCAAGAAGTTTGAATAGAAGGGAGGTGAAATGGACTAGATAGGTGTAGAAGCTCTATACAGAGTCAAGGGTTGGTGAGGATGAGAAAGGTATTTATATATTTATAGACTGAAGGAGGGCTTAGAAAACTTTTTCTTAAAGGATCAAATAGTAAGTATTCTAGACTCAGACCACAAGGTCTCTGTCACAACTATTCAACCAAAAAAGCAGCCAAAAACAATATGTAAACAAATGGGTATAGCTATGTTCCTATAAAACTTTACCAACAAAAAAAAAAAAACTGTGCCAGCAGGCTCTCTGGCCAGAGTTTGCTGGCCCCTAAGTGACCCCAGGCAGACAGAGAGCGTGAGATCCAGGGCCAAATATAACCACCTTCAATAAGAAAAGGAATACAGACACACACCTGTCAACAGAAGATAAATTAACATTCACTAAAAACTTGAACACTTAGTTAAAATATCAATTCAATCTTTTAGAATTTTGAAGTCGCATTTCTTCTAAAATGGAACCCAGTTGTTTCTAAGACAGTTTTTTATAACACTCTAAAGAAAAAAAAATTTACTTAGCTGTACTAAAATGATTTGGATATTTTAAATTCTCAATCACAATCAATCTGATGTTAACTCTTAGAAATTCAGAAATAGCACTAATGATCACAGCAAGGACCTCACCATTTCATGCTGCCTAAACCTGCTAAAACACAGACTCTCCACTGCCTTTTTGAAAAGGAAGGTCTTATTTAAAAAGAAGGATCACATTGTCTTTTTTCAACCCCAGATCTACAGATATTTTGCTTGAAAAGCTGATTGTGGAAACCTGGATTATTTCCATAACTAAAGCAATGTGATTAAGTTCCTATAGGCTTTAGATAATCACCCACGCTTTTTGATTGTTATAATCAGGTCAGAGTTTCAACCAATGAGGCTATCCTAACACTGTTGACTAAATAAAGAATTTGGACAAGATGGCACCTAAAAACAAGAACTCCGTTATTCTGAGCAAAAGCCTTAAGATAGTTCCTTTGCTATTGCTCAAACAATGTGACAACAAGGGACTACCATGATGTAGATGTTTACATACTAATGCATAATGGGCAGGGGCCTTTTTGGGGGGCAAATCAGGGTGATTCTGTACATTATTTCATTTTGTAATAAATGCAGCAGTCTTTCACTGAGACAGATGCACCCTTATCATAGTTAGGCTACTTGGGCTTCAACAGCATTTCTGAACCAGCTAAAATTTGCTAGGTAGGTTATTTTGCCAACTTAAGTCATGTGAGTAGCATTATTTATTCCTCCTAAAAACATGTTTAGCAAGGCAACTTTCTCCTCTGTGAAAAAAAAAGTAAAAGAAAAACTGAAAACAGGTTTGATAACAGTGGTAACAGTGCCCTTGGCCCATCCACCATCACATTGATAAGAATATCTTATTTGGGGCAGAGGAGAAGGGTGGTGGATATTTGGTGGCAGAGATCAGTGGTGCTAGAGTTAAAAAAAAAATTCTAGTGCCTGTCAGGGGAGACATTGAAGACACTAACTCCTCTCTAAGACTGTTCTGCTGAACGGCTCTGGGGAAAAGCTGTAGGCAGCCTTTCTCTGCTGCGGAGAGAAGAAAAATGGAAATGGAAGAAAAATGTGTTAGGAAGCAAAGAGGTGAGAGAGGTGGGAGGAGCAGGCAAGCAACAAATAAATCTCTTGGTAGTGTTCTGGATTGATAGATGGCACTTCACTCTAAAGCATTTCTCAAAATCCCACACATGCTCCTTCACCAAAGAAATGTAAACCATTCAGGAATAGGGGAAAAGCAGGGGGTGGGGGTGGGGAAACAGAAAAGAACCTAATGTCAAAAAAGGAAAGGGGGCACTTTGGACCAATTTCTGTTAGTCATAACAACATCATGCCCGCAAAATTCAGGTAAAAGTTTATTGTCTTACAGTCTCATTCTTCCAGGACTCCATTTGGTTGGTTGAAAGGTTGAGTCACAGCCCTTCTGGGAATAGAATCTGTCCCAGGAAACCATGCTATAACAAACGTTATGGCCAGTCCACTAAATCATATCCTAGGGAAACCTTGACTCCACCAAAGCTGTATTTCCTAGTGCTCCGAATCTGAATCCGGCTCCAAGCATCCATTTTATGGTGAATTATCTCCCAAAAATTCAGTGCAAAGCCAGGTGCCCCAAAGCCTTTGAAACATTTTTAAAAGTTCATGTTCCAAAGAGATACCAAAATCACAGCTCCAAATGAAAGCCTCCACTGCAGCCAAAATTGCTTGTTCACTCCCACCCACAAAACTTCATATAACATCTCTAGATGCCACTCCATAATTTTTTATACCTAATAGCTTTCACTTTTAAGCCATTTATATTATACCCAAATGCTTTTATATAGCACCACATTGATATACTTTATCTCTTTTAAGAGTTGCTACATTTGTGTGTGATCTATATTTTGCCGGCTATTCAAGTACATAATTACAAAACAAAATGTTTCCATTCCTCTCCCACTAGTTCTTTGAGAACTCAAGCATCCTATTAATCCTTTGGAAAATGTTCTAGGAAACAGCATAGAATTTTTCACATGTAAACCAAGAAGTAATTATTTCTCTTGGCTACCATCATTTTCTTGCCTTCCTGCTTTAGGTTCCTATTGTTTATGCATTTTGTAACCAACATCAAAAGTGGTGGCTATGCTGCCTTGTGACCACTGTCACAGCTTATGTCAGCCATAGACACTGCTCTTTCAGTTACTCTTGCAGGCATCAAAAATGATGTCAATGTTCATACCATTTCTGATGTCTAACACTAGAGTTCCTCCAGTGACTCTGCCACTGTTATAATCCACACTACTGTCCCAGTGTCACAAATACCCTTGTTAAATGCCACCAATTCAGTAACCACTGCAGCCAAAACTGCTGCCAGTGAAGGAATTAACACTACCACCTCTCTGAGGTCAGATGTTGATTTTATGACAGTTCTGGTGATAGTACCAATGAAAATCTTCTTTTTAACCTTGATCAGTTTTTCATTGTAACTCTGTTATGGTAGAAGCAAAACCAGTCTCCTCGCTGGTGGACTGATGGACAGTAGCAACATCAACCTGGTTGTTCCAGCAAAAATTCTAGGACACAACCTTGAGAACATTTTCCCTCACCTCCACATCAAAGCATCATTAAAGTTACTGACTACTTCCAAATTACATCCAGAATCCAACTACTTCCCTCTATTTCTATCCCTACTAATCTCATCCAAGTCATGGTTATCGTCAATCTGGAGACTTTGCAATATTTTTGAATTGGTCTCCTTGTTTCCATTCTTGCTTTCCTTCAATCCATTCTCCACATCAGTGAGATAATTTCATAAATATTTCTTCTTGCTTAGAACCCTCAGATGTTTCCCTGCCTTACTCTAGCTTATGAAGCTCTACGTCATGTACCCCTACTAACCTCTCACCCCACCTCACACCATTCGTAACTTCCCCAATGTGTCTTCAATCACTTTGGCCTTCACTCTGTTTCCCAGATACATGTAAAATATCTCTGCCCAATTTAGGCCTGCTGCAGGCAGGAATCTTACAACAGGAAAGGGAGGCACAGGTAGGCTGTTTCTTTGTTCATTAGTTCCTCATCCCCCATAACCATTCTTTCCATTCTCCCACCATAACTGTAGCTTCCAGATCTTCCTATGGTTGTGGAGGAAAGGAAACAAAAATGAATAAATAAAGAGAAAAAATCTTCCAAGACTGGCACCAATGTCATCTGGCATTGTCTTCTACTGGCCCTACTTAAGTTACTTTAAGTTCTCTCTCTCCTGGGCACTTCTAGGGAGTCTTCAGAACCACAACCACCTCTATCCCTGGAAATGTCTCCCCTACAGTTCCCTGATGTAAGTATTCACCTCCCTCTGGACAGGAGGGAGTTCCCCTTTCGTCCATAGTCTTGGGCAGTAGACCTCCACTCAAATTCCTTCTAACTGGGGTGTCATAAGTCCCTCAAAATTCCCTTCCCTCCCCCACATGGATCAGGGATCAGACTCTGGGTAGCCATCTTGTGTCTCAAGGTGATAACACTTGCAGCTCTGTGTGTGTGTGTGTGTGTCACACACACACATACATACACAGATACACACACCCACTCCCCGCTCCAGATGAGAGTAGCCACGATTCTTACCACTTTCTTTATAAGGCCTCTCCTGGGGGTCTAGTGCCTCACTTTGAAATGTGAGGGTACTTGAAACTTCTTCTTATGGGCTCAGCCAAAACTAATTTTACATGTGTCTGCTCTCTTATCAAATTATACAGATTCTATTAGTGTCAGTTCTTCTTCTACAAAACATTTTCCTCATAGGATTAGTATGTCACTCTTGATAGCATCAGTTTAGTCAATGAGAAGAAGAGACAAGACTCAGGGTAAGTCTGTATTGAGTCTTACGTACATAGTCCAGAATACATAATCCAGACAGGAATAGTCACCCACAGGGCAAGTCTAAAAAAACGAGGTGGCAGAAAAGAATGTTGATTTGGTTCTTTTAGCAAATAATGTGAATCTATCCATCCATAAAGAAAAGTATAAACCTATATTTTTCATAAATATTTCGGCATTCTTGTTTTCAGGATTTTTTATATACCTGAGTGGAACAGAGACTTGATTCAGCATTAAGAAAAAATGAAGGATGAACTGTTGAAGACACTCAATGCACCATTTTCCTAGCCCTTGGATTACTCATTGATGGCATTTGTAATCATCCATAAACCTAACACAACCCACCTGCAGAGGGACTCTCCAAATTCCCAAACACGCACCTCCAGAGGGACTCAGAGTGCGCCAGTGACATCGTTTCAGATTGTCCTTCAGTATTTCTGAGGGTTAGCCAGGAAAGCATTAAGATTTTAGTGTCCAAATTAATACCAGATTACAGTCACACCGGCATTATTCTTGCTGATTTATGATGCCATATAGCACAGTAAATGAGACTGTTCCTTCTCCTCGGGCCAGTTGAAAACTCTTAATTCTTTACTTCTCATGACACATCTTTCTGGAATGGAAAAGGTGGTAAAAGCAAAAAAAAAAAAAAAAAAAAAAAGAACACCTGACAAGTGTTCTTAAAGGAAATCCCAGGTCTTCTCCTTCTTCCCCAAACCAGCCTAGATTGCTATCGTGAAGAAACGCCAGAATCGCAAATACAACAAAAATCCTCAAAAAGAGGAACTAGCTCACATCCTCTCACAAATTAGAATCAAGTCACAAAGGTCATCTACTTCCTATAAGAAAGAGAAAATCTGCAAAAAAAATTATATCTGCCATTAAGGAAAAAACTGATAGAACATAAATCAATAAAAGTTTCAAAATAATCACTTATTATTGATAGAATAACTTCCTTGCTTACTAGCTATGTAGTCTTACCAGCTATGTAGCTAGGCCTCCTCAAATGTAAAGTAAGCTAAGTATCATTTACCATTTATGATTGTTTTATAATTTGAATAATTCCAGATAGAATAATTTGAGATTCGATTTTAGAATGCATATGGATCTTACAGCCCAGAAAATTTTACTTTTTTGGTCAGAAGATTTTTAACCTACTTTCAAGCAGGGTTTAACCTATCTTTCTAGTTCAGAGATGCTACATGAACGTCTCTTATTTAGAATAGTGACACAAAGGGAGCTTTATAACTTAACTTTATAATTCCTATAGTTATTATATATCTGAACCATGGGCTCTAAATAGAGACCTATATATTAGGCTTTAAAGGCTGTAAGGTCCTGTTGCATAAGACTTTGTTGATTCAGTCTGTATCTTAAGAAAATGGACAGAAGCATGCTTAGTGCTTCTTGCTTTTGGCTACAGAAAGGAAAACTTTATTAATATTCTTTTTTTACATAAAACACTAACATCATTATGCCTCATGGGTAAAATAAAAAACATTTGTTTTGGGGGTCTGATATCTTTTCTAGAATAAGATAAGAGGAAAAAAGAAAACTCAATGCTTCAGACTAATTTGTTGAATAACTTTTAGCTGCGCACAGCCCTGGAGGCTGACCCCTTCACCTGACATGTTCAGAATGTCATTGCAAATTACTGTGCCTGTGACTTGGAATCTGGTTGCTGAGCATGTTCTAGTCTGCAGGCTGTGGAGCTCTAAAGAGATCAGCCACAAAGGCATTGATTAGGAAGAAGTTCCTGGAGGACAGCTAAGCCTTTGTCATGTTGTTAATGAGCATTTTCATGCGGAGTGACTGCAGAGCCTGCAACAATGAGTGCAAGCCCCAGTAAGCTGTCAAACAGTGAGCCCACATGGGTGAATTCACCCTGTTTACCTTGCTTAATATAAAGCCAGAGGAGGGCCAGGCAACAGTCATAAATTCAAATAAGCTTTTAAAGCCTTCTCGATTGATCACTACATAAAAAGACACAGAGCAATTGTATAATCACCTCACAAACAGGTAACTAAATATATTGCCCTTTCCAAATTCACTGATGTAAAACACACAGCTTTTTCTCCCCCAGCTAATGGCTGAGAGCAGCTTTATATTGCTTTCTTGCAAACTTAATACCTAGCAAATAAATGACAGTCCTGGAAGCACAACTTGGGTCAGACAGTAACATATATACAATGCAATCTGCTTGTGGAAAAATAACTGTTACAAATGAAGCAGAATTAAAGCCTTGGTTGCACTTCTGTCGCTTACATGTATATTACATTTTTCTGTGAAGGTCAAAAAAGATAAGATTTTCCCCTAAATTACTTGTCCTTTTACGTTGTATCATAATATATAAACTTGAACCACAAGGTGGCATAAATTGGGGCAATGACATGGAATATTTGTGAATTCATGAAATATTAACATCTGAATCTACATATAAACTACCTTATTGCAGTATGGCAATTTGGAACAAAAATAGTCATCCTACCTAAATGAGAAAGTTAGTGGACACTGGGCACTCAAAAGCCTAGCATTGTCTGTGATAACTTGGGCCGATAGAAAGTTGACTCCAAAATCAATGAATACAACTTTTACAGTCCCAGAAACATTATTATTTCTTTCTTTCATAGAAGTAATTTTGAAAAAGAAAAACATGATTCCAACCTCAATGACATTTCCAAATGCATGCATTTCCTCCTATGACCATCAACAGGGAAACAGGCATGCTCAGAAATCTCATGAGCGTTACAGGTTTCTTTTGGTTCAGATGCTCAATCTTTTCAATGAGTGTGGGCCTGCAACAGCTGCAATTCCATCTTGGCTATATTATTCGGGTCTAACAGAATGGCTAGGAACAAAATTTTAGTCCTTCTATCTTAGCATATTTTAAATGAATAGTAATGTATTTGATTTCTAAGATATATGGCCAGTTGCTAAAGAACTGTAGTTATATTTGCATAAAAGTCATAAAAGCTGTAACTTTTAATGATCTGATAGTTCCACAGTAGACTAAGACTTCAAAGATTGTCCTTCCTCTGCCCCCTTGAAAGTCACATAAGGTGGATTCAGTTCAGTTTGATTTTTATAGACATCACACACACATTCAACAGACTTTCCCATAAGCAGAAGCAGTTTGTGACTAGTCAGCGTGGCTAGAATTAGGGGCTAAGACTGGGTTGCAGTGGGTGATGAGAACCAGTACACTAGCTGAAGTGAGTCTTGCTAGTGGAAGTGTGGTCCCAGAACCAATGGCATCAGCAGCTCCTGGAAACTTCTTAGAAATACAGAATCTCGGGCTCTACTCCAGACCTACTGAATCAGAATCTAATTTTAACAATACGGCAAGGTGATTTGTGTGCCTAAGGTTTGAGAAGCCCTGGGCTGGTGCTGAAAAAGCTCATGCTGTGGATTCAGCTGAGGATCACACAGTGAAAAAGGAGGGAGGGAAGCCAAAGACAAGGACAGGGACACCATCGGCAAAAACAAACAAACCAAAGGCCAAAGACGCATGTGTGAGGTCATACACAGGATAGAATATAGGGTATAAAACAAGATGAGCACCAGATTAAGGAAGGTTGGGGGAGAATCAGGCATAAGTTTCAAGTGCACAATCTGAAAAATATCAGAAGGATTCCGCAATTACTGTTTCAGGTAGATAGTTCAACCTATTTCCTGTTTTGGAAGCCAGTAGAATTAATGTAGTGGGGGACAGCTGTAATTTCTTACCATCTCTGTATCCAAGACCTTCATTCTTTACCACTTTGGAATCCCTGAACAGAAATAATTTGGTTGGCTGGTTTTTCACTGAACCTTAAAATTTTCCTTCTGTTAAATACAATATTATTTTTAAAAAATATTCTGTGCTAACGAAGTTAGATTGTGCAGGGAAGAGTGGTTTTGACCACACATTTTTCTGCTGATGAAACAGCTCCTGAACTGGTCAGTTCAGAGGCAAAGTAATCTGGTAAGCAGCACAAGAAATATCAGAACAACAAGGGTCATCACTGATAAATTCTCACAGTCTTATGAGTTAAATCTTAGTACCCCCCATTTTACCTATTTTATTGGTGAAGAAGCTAAGGCTCCATCGAGCTAAATAATTCATTCATTCAAAATTTGAGAGAACTAGGACAGTGTCCAATATTTGTGTTCTTAGCCACTATACTGAACTAAAACAAGAAAACAAAAAAAGCCCCCACTGTCACCTTAGATATCTCCTGTGTGTCACACAGGGTAGGAAAATTAATAATCTTTCGAGTGACTAGAAAACTCACGACACAACACTGGACACCATAGCAGTAACATAATGAAGAACCTTAGCAAATTTCTAAACTTCAAGTTCAAAACGTTTTATCTCCTGAGGATCAAGTAAGATGCTAAAAGCTTTTGAAATATAGAAATCCTGTATGTACGTATACATGTAGAAAATGGTATCATTGATTATGTAATATAAACTTGTGAGATCCAGAGCCCTGTTGACCATGCTCCACAATGTATGCAGAAAGGCTGCTCGTCCTTGTGCCTGACACACAGCAGAACAGCAGGCTCCCAAAAGCTCTTTATTGAATAATTATGATGCTGATGATTGTTAGCACTGACAGCTGAACTCAGAGACTTCTAGCAAAGAGATTTGCTTTTATGTTTGCCGTTAATTTTTCTAAAACCTAGACATTAATTGCCGGTTACAAAAATATCATAGGATTTTGTTATTTCTTCACATAAAAAAAAATGTGATTCATGTACCCCAGAACTTAAAAGTTGAAGAAAAAAATATTAATTGTGATAAACACATGAAAACTGCAAGCTCACTAGAAAAGTGAATATCAAATTCAAGAAAGAACTGGCAGCCAAATTTGTCCATATTTGGGGACCAATACACAATTGAAATTCTCCCCCAAGGAGAAATTAGACACAGCTTGTAAGCTATTACAGGAAATTGCTGCCATAGCTTCTCCAATTACCTATTAAGCATCAGTCATTTAACAAGCCAAAAATGCCACCAAATTTACACTAATATCAAATGATGTAAATTATGTTTTAGATACAATTAAATATTTTAATTTCATTATTTTTGTTCTTGTCTAAAAAGTGAATATTTTACTCCCCCAAATTAATATAAATAACTTTATTCCCAATACATGGATGTCCTATCTCTATTAACCATTATTTGCATGCCATTACATTCTCTGATCTACAACTCTAAAGGACAAAGTGAAATTACAAGAGACACACTAATATCACACAATTTGAGGAAATTATTTCCACTGAGTTCAGTTTTCTAGACAACACAGGAGACTTTGGTGCTCTGAATGACCACTATGAATCATTTATTGTAAGTGTCATAATCAAAAGAGGAAATTCAATTACGTTCAGTTTATTTTACTAAGTTAGTCAAGTGGATGCAATTTTTTTTTATTTCCATCAATATAAAAATATGATACTCTTGAGCACCAATTAATCGGAAAATTCAATGAACCCTAAACCCCTATTCCCTAAGATTTTTATTAAGCGTCTATACAATCTCAGAAATTACACAAGAAAGAAGAAAATTAGATTAAACGGCTCAATACTTTGGTAACAGTTTTACAATACTGTACTAGTAAAGAGCTTTTTTAACTAACTTATCAAAATCTATTTTAAGAATTTAACTATTAGTGCCCAAGATCAGAATTTATTTTGCCTTCTAAATCTCAATATGCCTGTTTTGAATGATAGGAAGTCACTTTCCTCTTACTTTCATATATTAGAGAGAGAATGCCAAGATGTTTCTACATAAAGATGCATGTGTTTACAAATGGTCTAACGTGGTTGGCTTTCAAAGCTGATTAGGATAGAGTTTCTCATACAATTTTCAGTTTACAGGCTCATTTCTTCAAGATGTTTTTGCTACCCAATGTTCCAACTGTTTGTCTGCAAAAGCTGTGGTAAGATTTTAAAACTTAAGTGAGGAAACCACATTCTCTTTACTAATTAAAATGAAACACACTAGGCTCTTGACATTTAGATTAGATAGTTCCTGGAACTTTTCACTATCCTTACACTTTAAAATATCATTATAGAGAAGCACAAATCTGCACAGTGTATCTGAGTGAGAGGAAAGGTCTAGGTAGCCAGCTTGCCCAGTCACTGGCTAACAGGTGACTTTCCTCAAGCACCACACCAGCCTCAAAGAGCACATGAGTCAAGTTCATGCCTCAGCAAAATCACAAATTATTTTCTGTTATATATTATGAGCTTAATTACGAAAAACTGAAAATTAAATTTTAATGTACCCATGTCAAGATTATAATATACATAGAATGATCTCCAAAGGAAATACAGCAGATGCAAATTCAATGATCAACTACTATCCCCAAAGTGATTGGGTGGTAATTAAAAGGGTATCAATCAATCTGTCTAGAGTTCTTCTTAAGGCAATACTCTAAAAAAGGAAGTCAAGACTACAGCTTTAGGTAGCTTACAAGTTTTACTATTTTTTTTAATAAAATAAAAAATAGTTTATTTTAGTTTGGGAGAGAGATCATCTCAAACAGAATATTTTTCTAGGGAAAACCAATTCAAAAATTCTCACTTAAGAAGGGACTAATCTGATACTCAACTCAAAAACATATATCAACATGTATCCTGCTATTCAAAACCAAGTTTTTCTCATGAGCACTCATTTTAATAAGATAAACACAATAAACTAAAAGCTTTGAAAACATCTAATTCTGGTAATGATAAGTAATTTGAGCCAACTTTCCAGTTGAGAATACCTAAAGAAACTGGACAAAATTTTTTAAGGTTGCTTGAAGGTATTAAAGACAATGAAAACTTTTTTTTTTTTTTTTTTGAGACGGAGTCTCGCTCTGTCGCCCAGGCTGGAGTGCAGTGGCACGATCTCAGCTCACTGCAAGCTCCGCCTCCCAGGTTTACGCCATTCTCCTGCCTCAGCCTCCCGAGTAGCTGGGACTACAGGCATCTGCCACCACACCTGGCTAATTTTTTGTATTTTTAGTAGAGACGGGGTTTCACCGTGTTAGCCAGGATGGTCTCGATCTCCTGACCTCGTGATCCGCCCACCTCGGCCTCGCAAAGTGCTGGGATTACAGGCATGAGCCACCATGCCCAGCCCAACGAAAACTTTTTAAAACACAAACTGGAGAAGTACAGAGACCCAGGAAAGTGAGTCCATGTTTGGTGCTAATTTCCCCCTGAGGGCATTGAATGATTGTAGAAGGAGTCACTGAGAGACCAAGGGACTGAGCAAAGCTTCGGATGGTCTCTTGAGGATAAGAGACAGTGATTGAAGTCCAGGATCAGATCCATGAAGTGGGATCTGTTAGTGAACTCACCTCACTGTGGATTTTGACTCTAAAGGGCTAGAATCTAGGAATAAAGGTAAATTAGTAATGGAAATAGGTCTTATAAGAACTATAGCCTAACTTTGAATCTTATCAGTTCCTGAAACTGTTTTAAGGTGATCTCTGAGAGCAAGTGGCTCCAACTTTCAGAGTGTTAGATCTCCAGGCAGAAATAAATACAAATTCTCTCAAAAGGAAGATGTCATGATTCTAAGCATTGAATTGTTTCTTCATGCAATATTACTAACATAATGTCAGCCTCAAAATAAAAATTATCTTGTCCATATGTGGAGCCATGTGTATGGTAGAAAATCAGCAGGAATAAAATACAAGAGAAACACACCTTTACAGTCTACAGATTAAGGCACTGTCCTCCACAGGCTTTAAAATAAGTGTCTTCACATAAAGAGATAAAAGATAAGACTGAGAATGTCAGTAAAGAACTAGAAAACATAAAAATTAATCAAGTGGAAATTCTAGACAAGAAATAATGCAATAAAATAGCCACAATTAAGAATTTAACAGATCGATGTGATTACAGATTAGAAACAACCGAAGAAAGAATCAGTGAACTGAAATATAAGACAAATAATATATTTAAAGCTAAACACAAAGGGACAACAGACATAGAGAAAGGATAAAAGACAATGAAAAGATCTACTATCCATGCAACTGAAATTTAAGGGGAAAAAACACATGAATGAATGGAGCAAAGCAATATTTGAAAAGATAATATCACAGGGCCAGGCGCGGTGGCTCATGCCTGTAATCCCAGCACTTTAGGAGGCTGAGATAGGCGGATCATGAGGTCAGGAATTCAACACCAGCCTGGCCAACATAGTGAACCCCCACTTCTACTAAAAATACAAAAATTAGCAGGGCGTGGTGGCAGGCGCCTGTAGTCCCAGCTGCTCGGGAGGCTGAGGCAGGAGAATCACTTGAACCCAGGAGGCAGAGGTTGCAGTGAGCCCAGATCGTGCCACTGCACTCCAGCCTGGGTGACACAACGAGACTCTGTCTCAAAAAAAAACAAAGAAAATAAAAGATAATATCACAATAGACAATGGGGCAGAGACCCACTAACACACACTTATCTATTTACAGTCAATTTATAATAAAATAGCTTTGCAGACAGGGGGAATAGATACAGGCAGTGCTCGGCCAATCAGGTATTTTGTTTTTGTTTTTGTTTTTTATTATTATACTTTAATTTCTAGGGTACATGTATACAACGTGCAGATTTGTTATATATGTATACATGTACCATGTTGGTGTGCTGCACCCATTATGACTCAACATTTACATTAGGTATTTCTCGTGATGATATCCCTCTCCCCTCCTCCCTCCTCTCACCCCACCACAGGCCCAGGTGTGTGATGTTCCCCACCCTGTGTCCAAGCGTTCTCATTGTTCACTTCCCACCTATAAGTGAGAACATGTGGTGTTTGGTTTTCTGTCCTTCTGATGTGATAGTTTCCTGAGAATGATGGGTTCCAGCTTCATCCATGTCCCTACAAAGGACATGAACTCATCACTTCTTATGGCTGCATAGTATTCCGTGGTGTATATGTGCCAGATTTTCTTAATCCAGTTTATCATTGATGGACATTTAGGCTGGTTCCAAGTCTTTGCTATTGTGAATAGTGCCGCAATAAACATACGTGTGCATGTGTCTTTATAGTAGCATGATTTCTAATCCTTTGGGTATATACCCAGTAATGGGATGGCTGGGTCAAATGGTATTTCTAGTTCTAGATCCTTGAGGAATCGCCACACTGTCTTCCACAATGGTTGAACTAGTTTACACTCCCACCAACAGTGTAAAAGTGATCCTATTTCTCCACATCCTCTCCAGCACCTGCTGTTTCCTGACTTTTTAATGATGGCCATTCTAACTGGTGTGAGATGGTATCTCATTGTGGTTTTGATCTGCATTTCTCTGATGACCAGTGATGATGAGCATTTTTTCATATGTCTGTTGTCGACCAATCAGATATTTATACCATAAGGAAAAAAGGAGATGACCTCCATTACACACTTGACACAAAATAAACTATGGTTACATTATGAATATAAATTATATACTAAAACAACAAAACTCATAAATATAGAAGAATATATTCATTATTTCAGGGAAGATGAAAACACACAAAGCAACAACCATAAGGGGAAAAGATTAATAGATTTGAAACTTTGTTCATCAAAAGATCGAGACCATCCTGGCTAACACGGTGAAACCCCATCTCTACTAAAAAAAAAAATACAAAAAACTAGCCGGGCGAGGTGGCGGGCGCCTGTAGTCCCAGCTACTCGGGAGGCTGAGGCAGGAGAATGGCGGGAACCCGGGAGGCGGAGCTTGCAGTGAGCTGAGATCCGGCCACTGCACTCCAGCCTGGGCGACAGAGTGAGACTCCGTCTCAAAAAAAAAAAAAAAAAACATACGTATTTCCTTATAGATTGAGGTCTCCTGTTACAGCTAGCTGTCAGCTAGAGACCACTTGAGAGTTCATAGAGGCTGCCCAAAGTTCCTTACCACATGAACGTGTCTATAGGCCCTCTTGCAACATGACATCATACTTCTTGAAAGCCAATAAGAGTGTCTTATTCCAGTCTATTCAGATAGAATCTGATATAACATAACAGTCATGAAGGTGACATCCTCTCACCTTTGCTATATAAAGTAATCTAATCAAGAGAGTGACTTTTCCTCACATTTGCCACGTTCCATTGATTAGAAGCAAGTCGCAGGTTCTGCTCACACTCAAGGGAAGAAAATCACACAAAGGTATAGACCCCAGGAAGTGGAATTTATTGGGGGTCATTCTAGAATCTGTCCATAACTATTGGGGAAAATACATTTATAATTGCCACTAAAGATGCACTCATGCCATCTGACTAGCAATTCTACTCCTGGGCAAATAATACAAATGCATGCACATAAACACACAAAAGGCAGGTATAAGAATGTTCATACAGTAAAACAGGAAGCAACCCAAAGGCCTGGCAGATGAAATTGACAAGAAATTGTGATATTCACATAAATGCTACACAGCAGTGAAAATGAACAAAGTAACGTAGACAAATCTCACAAACTTTTCATGTTGAGATGACTCAGACACAAAAGAATACATACTATATAGTCTATTTTTATAAAGTTTTTCAAAAACCGCGTTTAGGAATGCCAGCTTGGATGGTAAGATAATAAAATCAAGAAGAGATTGCCATAAACTTCAAGAAAAGGATGACTATCAGGGATAGGATAGCTAATGTTTAAGACTGGGTCTATGAAGGGCCCTGGAGTATTATCTATCATGTTTTGCTGTATTTGGTGTTTACTCAAGGTTTTCTTTGCTATAGAGCATTAAGCTATATGTCCTTAGTTTGTATACTATTATATATATAATTGTGTACTATTATATATAATTTTATATATTATAATATATTATGATATATTATATTATGTTATATATTATATGATATATTTTATAGTATATTATATATGATATGTATCATAATATAAATATATGATGTATGATATAAAATATATAATATATGATATGATATATTATATACTATATTAGATATGATATAACATATTATATATTATATATTAGATATGATAAATAATTTCTCATATATTATATATCATAATATATGATATATTGTATATTATATATATTATATATGATAAATCATATATTATATATTATATGATATATTGTATATAATATATGATATTATATATTATATAAATATAATTATATTTATCATATAGATAAATATATGATAAATATATAAACATAAAAATAAATATAATATATGATAATATAAAAATAAGTATAATATATGATAAACATGATATGTATTATATATAACATATATGCTAATTATATATAACATATTATATTATATGTTAATATATATAACATTATGTTATATGTTAATATTATATATATTATAGTTATATTATATATTATTATATTATTTATAATAAAATATAATTATACATTAATATATTTAATTAATATGTAATATATAAATATAATAAATATTAAAATATATGTATGATATAATTATATATTATGATTATATTATATATTATATTATATTATACATAATATATAATTATATAATATATGTAATTGAGGTGTTGCTTTGTGAATATTTCTGTCAATAATAATTTTTTCCATTTAAAAAACATGCCTCAGAAGATTTAAATGTCAAATTTATAGACTAGATACCGGCCTGAGTTTACACATGAAGATGACATACATAAAAAGTAGAAACTTGCTCAATGTGGCAAACCTACAAAATCATGCAACTGGCTAGAACACAGATATTGGATTAATTAATTTTTTGATGCATACATTTATTCAATACTATTTATCATAAAAAACATTGTTCTAGGTCCACAGAATATTGTGGTGGTCAAAACAGAAAAAGCACTTCTCTAATGAAGCTTACATTCATGTTTAGACATTATAAAATACTTTCACTATAATATGGTTCTTCCAAGCTTTTTAAAAACCTGTGAAATATAACATGTATGTATATCTATGCACATGTATATACATAATATATAATTATAATATATAGTATATATTTTACTTAATAAAAATAAGTAAAATATTTTTACTTATTTTATTATAAATAGTATGATAAATAGTAATGAATAAGTGTATGCATCAAAGAATAAATTAATCCAATATCTGTGTTGTAGCCAGTTCCATCATTTTGTAGGTTTGCCACATTGAACAAGTTTCTACTCTTTATGTATGTCATCTTCATGTATAAACTCAGGCCAGTATCTAGTCTATAAATTTTTGACATTTAAATCTTCTGGGGAGGGATAGCATTAGGAGACATACCTAATGTAAATGATGAGTTAATGGGTGCAGCACACTAACATGGCACATGTAAACATATGTAACAAACCTGCACATTGTGCACATGTACCCTAGAACATAAAGTATGATAAAAAAAAATAAAATAAAAATAAATAAATAAATAAATAAATAAATAAATCTGAGGCATGTTTTTTAAATGGAAAAATTATTATTGACAGAAATATTCACAAAGCAACTCCTCAATTAAGCAGAATGATTGAAGAATAAAGAAAATCTTCCTTGTTTAATACTGGTCTTTATAATATTCTAAAATGTATTCAATAGTTTCTTGCCTTGTAGGGATAATATGCTAAACAGAATGTTTTATGATCAAGAATGGCACAGTACTTTTGTTAGTATATTAATTTTCTATTGCTTCAAAACAAATTACCACAGATTTATAGCATATACCACCATGAATGTACTAGCTCACAGTTCTGTAGGTCAGAAGTCAGATGTCACCTGGCTGGGTTCTCAGCTAAGGACTCACAAGGTTAAAATCAATGTGTTAGACAAGGTTCTTTGCTTGAAGGTACAAGACAAAATCTATTTTTTAAGCTTATTCTCATTTTTGACAGAATTTAATTTCTTGACTTTGTAAGACTCAGTTCCCTGTTTTCTTGCTGGC
Source organism: Piliocolobus tephrosceles (assembly GCF_002776525.5). NCBI lineage: Eukaryota > Metazoa > Chordata > Mammalia > Primates > Cercopithecidae > Piliocolobus > Piliocolobus tephrosceles. The sequence goes on from NC_045438.1 coordinate 2,833,070, forward strand.
TATCAGTCAGAGGTACTCTTAGAGAAGGCCCACATTCCTTGCCTTGTGGTCCCCACCATCTTCAAATCAGTAATGGAGCATGAAATTCTTCTCATGCTTTGAATCTCTGACTTTTTCTTCTGCCATTAGCCAGAGAAAACTCTGCTTTTAAAAGTGTCATGTGATTCCCTTCGGTTTTTATTTCCTTTCTTGTTCAGACCACTAGATAAATCTCCTTATCTTAGCATCAACTATTCCATTAACATAATCTTTTATGTTATTTTTACCACCAAAGTAAAAATACAATTCACCATTCCAGAGATTTCTGCAAAGGAGGAACATCAGTTGGGGGAGGGGATGGGAAATCTTGGGGATCATCTTAGAATCCTGCCTCCCACAGGTGTGCTTATCAATGATTACCACATATTAACCAAATAAGCCAAGGAAGACTGAATGACTAAGTACTTTCAAGGCGTCTAGTAAGCACTGCTTTAAGGAAAAATAAACAAAACCAAACATTTGTATCAACTTAGTTTCTTAGCTTTTGGTGGCTCTACTACAGTGATTTTCAAACTTATGAAAGTTATGACTCACGAATAGGTTTTTACAACCTATTAGTGAGTCATAAAATCAATTTAATGAAACCAACCTATTTTTAAGTTAAAATTCTAAAAGAGAAGGGAAAAGAATTATCACAGAGTAACTGGGTGAGTGTGATCATGAGTTTATTTGAAATGTTGAAATCAATCTAAAAAATGTCTCTGGTTGGGAGAAACCCTCTATAATCATGTTTTTTTCACTTATATGTATATGCATCTATCTAAGGGGATATACCTAGTGTTCAGAAAACTTTGAAAGCCACTAATCTAGATTATAAAGAACTCTATCACTGATGTGCAAAGCCTTTAATCAGTATTATCCTTAGTATCATGTCTAACATTCATTTGCACTATGCTAGAACGTACATTCAAGAGCTCTAAAATTCTGTGCTCTTCCAGCATTAACTTATCCTATTCTTTCTTAAATAATTTTTGTATCTTCAGTTTCTAGTTGCTTTTGCATCAGCCAGCAGAGTTTTCAAGGCTTGCCCATATCTGGGTCTCTTAAAATTCACTGAGTTCAACTGGTCTTTAAATTAACAAGCATATTTTATTACAGCAACAGTAACATGTTTCCATTTCATTTTTACATTGTCTGAAGGACACTTATTATTAGTAGCAGGTCCTTGGGAGACAAGCATTCTCACTGGGCTTGTCTGTCCCTAGAAATCTTAGTAGCAGCCTAATTCCCCACACTACCATATTCAAGGTATTCACCTGACAGTTACTGAGTGCTTCCCCATAGATCAGCATGGGGCTCAGCCCTGGAGATTCACAGATGAAAAAAACTAGTCTCCGTGTTCAAGGTATTTATACATCTCCAACCTTGGAATGTACTTTTAAAAAATTCTGTTTCTTACTGTGCAAACTATTTGCTTTCCTCTCAGATTTACTTGTGTCTCATGGAATATGCTGTCTCTGGCTTTATTCTCCTATAGGGTAAATTTGGGTTTTAAGCAAATGATCAAGATATTTTCACCTACCAAGTCTCCCAATTTGCGTCGCCAGCCATCCTACAATACATATTGCAAAACTCAATAAATACCACCATTGTTTTCCAAAATATAATATTAACAAGTAACTAATCAAATTTCTAATGTGTGGGGGGATACTTTATCTTATCATCTTCAGGTTTTGGTGTTATTTGAAATCTTGAAATCAGACCGGAAAATGTCTAAATTGGAGGGGTAACTTCTATAATCATGTTAATTTTTGTAAGAAAGTATTAGGTATAAGTCCTCTTTAAAAGAGATGACAATAAGATTAGGATGCTTTCATACTCATTGTATGTGTTTATGTGTTTCTAAGACAAAAAGAAAGGGCAATTAACATTCCTTCCTCATCCATACATTAAAGATCATGTTGATCAATGTCTGGTTGAACAGAATGTTAAAGATTCAACTAAAAACTAAAACATAAGAATAATGTAGTACAGGCAATAAATTGGAATCAGTTTAACACTGGGTCACCATCAATACTGGAATTTCAATACAGATATGCCTAACCCTAATTTATTCCACTCACTGAACCAGAGCAGCAAGTCGGAGTTTTGCTACTTGGTAAGTCAAAGAAAAATAAGACTGTTAGGAGAGTTCCTTCCCCATAGAGCAGCTTGCCTAAGGTGTTCACACATATATCCACTGAAATTTAATCATTAAATGTAACACATTGCCAGAGAGATGAAAGGCAGAAAAGTAACACAGGTTAGTTAGATCTCAAGAGAAAGACCAACATATCAAAGCACTGTTAGAATACGAGACAGAAACCCAAAGGACAACATGAATACTGTTTTATACCAAGTAAATATTCCTATTTCCTAACTTCTACTTATTTAGCTAATCTTATATTACACAAAGAAGAATGTCAGTATACCAATTTCTTCTTATTTAATCTTCTCACATTCTCCACCACCACCCACCACACCAATATGACAGATGCTGTAAATTTTTAAAATAAAAATGGTCAAGATGGCAAAGTCTGACACAGTTGCTAGTGAGGGAAATAAGGATTGATTTTTTTCATCTGTCCTAGTATTTTATTTTTGAAATATATAGGAAATTGATGTTACTGGCAAGATAGACAAAAGGTCTACAGGAGACAATTTGAAGACCAGGCAGTCATGAGTGCTACATTGTCAAAAGCATGGTCACAAATTCAAGTATCTACAAGGCCACTCAGGTAAAGTAAGTAAGGCAGCTGGTCTAACACATGGGACCACATGGTAGGGAGTGGCACCACCCAGGAAAGTAGCTTCTCTGATAGGATGTGCAACACAACTCAACTTCATCAAGCCATTGCCATGAGGGAAGTGGCAAGAGTGGTACCAGGGCTTCTCATTTTTCAAAATAATCTGAAGGTCTGGAGAACTTTTTAAACAATCTCAATGTTTATCAAACTGAAAAGGACAAACAAAACCTACGTATAAGCTATTTGAGCTCCAAGGATGCTATATGTGACCTCTGTCCTGGAAGGAAATAATTACATGCATAAAGAACTGTTTGCTCTGTAATTTGGCTAAAATTTAAAAAAATATGACAAAGTTTTAGAACCACTGTTGTTTGTCATCATCAGCTCTGAGACATGACTCAGCTTCAGCTTATCCTTTTGGTTAAGGTTGATAAAAGGTTACACAAAACTGCCCTGAGAGTGCTTTATCATCATTAAAGAGGATCTGAAAGCCCTCAGGTCCTGGGGTCAATTTGGATATTAGTCTTAATGTTCAACAAGCCCTTGGAGCAAAACTAAACATTATAAATTAAAAACTCCTTAGAAAAGGCCATTATTTAATTCCCTAACCTTGGTGCATAACCTTAAGAGAGGGGAAAATATGGTTTCAACGTCTTTCTCCCATGTAAATGTCACTCAATTGTATCAGCATTTGAAGGGTATATTTGTGTTACCCCAGTACCTTCATGGCCTGAAATGTCAACACATAGTGAATAGCTCATTTCCAGCTGATATTTTAGCACTAATATGTTAAATGAAACCAAAGATTAATTTTTAAAACTCTCTTGCTCCCCATTAGGACAGATACAGCTTTAGGCTCTGCATTCACCTCTCAATCAATTGGATATTTTTCTTGATCACCCACTTATCCTCACATCAACCTGATCTAAGTTGTTTCTCAAATGTTTGAAGCTAATACAGACAGGAACTGAGCTCTGCTTAGCAGAGGTCCTCTGTTACCCTGCACTAAGTTGCCTTTCTTCAGCCCATCACAGAGCAATTTACTTGACATCCTCTCAACACAGTTGATTGGCAATGAACTTTGCCTCAGTGTTTTAATTGACTTTAGTCTTTGTCCTTGAAGCTGAGTAATGCCAGTGTTGCAGTTAAAACTTGCTAAGCTAGTTTAATTTGACCTCAATAGATGATCTGAATTTTAAGATCTTATAAACAAGATTCCTCCAACACTGTTAAATTTGGTCTGCCGTTCAGCATACTAGAAACAATTCCTATCACTTCATACTGCTTTGCCAAATGAGCCACTGACCATTTTCTACATTTTTGTAAAATCTCTCCTTTTCTAACAGTATGGCTCCAAAGGAAAGAAATTTCAAATGTTGCTTTTCACTATACTCCAAGTGAAGATTTATAGGATATAAAATATTAAAAGTTGTAGTCAGAAAAAGAAGGTGCAACAGATAAAGAAAGATGACTCTTCACTGAAGCTCATCAAATACTTAGTAGCACGTATTTTCTTCTCAAAAAATCAAATTTGCAACTATACCTCAACATCAAGCACTGCAGTCTGGCAAATTGCAATGGGCTCTCCGTTTGTATTATTGGCTTCCCTCTTCAACGGTTGAGGGTGAAGTGAGGTAGGCTGTCAGTTTCTCTAGGCTGTCAGTTTCAGTAACTCTTCTCCGTTGAGTCTAAAGAGTAATAGCAGATATATATCTCTATAGAAATAGAGATATACATTGCAAAGTGGATGAGTTATTCACCGCAAATCACTCATTATTTTCTACAGTACAAAATATAAGACTATACTATACAGAGATATAGATACATGTGTTTATGTTATATGCGCGTGTGGAGATCTGAGGGAAGAAATATAGAAATGTATAAGAAAGGCAGAAAGACAGAGAGAGAGAAACTCCAATGAGAACACAGTTTTAGGGGAAGGAGAGAAAACATGGGCATAGGAGTAAATAAAAATTAAATGGTGAACTTCTTTTCAGGAAGAAGCTTGCAGGTGTGAGATAGTCAGGATTCTATGCAATACTGGATGTACAAGGTTGATAGATTCCCGAGAGAGAGAAGGCTCAGCATAGACTTTCAGAAGGTAGGAAATGAAGGATCTCATCATACAGAACCAGATAGGGACTGCAGCACCAAGAAGGTGTCCTAGTGCGAAATCTCTTCGTATATAACCAACCTCAGAGGCTCACTCACTCAAGAGTTCACTAATATAATTGACTGAAAAGGGGGAAAATGGGAGTTTACTTCTCCCTATATTTTTAAGCTAATTTTAAGATATCATATTTTTGTGAGTTATGATTTTGTTGGTCTATGCCAGGAGCATTTGTTGAGATCTCTGAGTAGGGTCCTCGTTTTTGCTAAATTGAAAACTTAGCAAAGTCTTTCTTATAAGGAAGAAAGATAGATAAAAATATACATTTATTACCCATGAGACTGAGTTAGAGGGCACAGGTTATTTTGAGAACCATGAGTAACCTGCAAACTAAACCCAAGAATTAGGCAGATTTTACCACCTTGTTACAGGCAACACTAAACAACAGAAGCTCTCCTCCCTCCGGCTGGCATGGTGGAGAATTTTTCTTCCTGGGCCAGCTAGCCCCGAAGAGAAAGAAAAAGGTGGGACTGATGCAGAAATGAGCTTATTTTTCCCAAATTCTCTAATCAGGTAAACTACCCTTCTTTGCCCTAAGTAAAATGAATAAATAACTGGAGAAATAATGGGAACTATATTAATCAAGCTCTCCTAACATAGACATACATCGCAATGGAGTAGGGAGTCAGCATAGGCAAGTTACATTGAAAAATAACTGTCACTGACTTTATTGTAATAGACATTCCCACATATCACAAATAATGGAATAAAAGGATTTTGATAAGATTCTTTATCCAAGCCTTTTGTTCAGTAAATGGACAAAAAGACATTACACATAGAAACAAAAGATGAGTTAAGCCAGATAAAAAGAACTTCAGATAATCACACCTGTCTTTGGACAATTAGATATTAATTCCCACCAATTCTCTCTGAAACTACAAATTTTAGAATGTAGTTCAAGCACCGTCACCATTTTGCTGGGTCATAATGCCAACCAATACTCATCTGATCTGACAAGGAAAAAAAACACTGATTGTGCCCTGATATTTTCCTAATAAATTTACTAAGTTATCATTTTTAAGAACCCAAGGAGTCATTTTCAAGTGGAAGAGCATTAATTAGTAATTGAGTTATTTATTCACACCTCAAATCTGTCACTCCCTTGCACTGTGGCATTGGATACATCTGGGTCATTTTCCCTCATCTCTCATATTAAGGAGCTGAACAAGGTAATTTCTGAGGACTCTCAGATCTAAAGGTTTATACTCTGATACACATAATCATTTCTTATGTTACTATACATTCCCAATTATTTATAAATCAAGTTAAAATCATTTTGAAATATCTTCATATTTGATTATCTTTTTCTCAATATTTTCCCAGACTTCTATACTAGATTAAATACTGGATATCTTTTAGGATATCCTATATGAATATATCCTTTACTAAGTATACATATATATATATATATATATACTACATCCTATACTAGCAACATCAGAGTATCAGTTTCTTAGTTAATAATCTCTTAATGGTGTTTTTCAATGGCAAGTACTTAAACTTCCTTCAACACACACCTACGAAAAATTGTACTCTTCCTTCACAATGGTCTTATTTACACAGCAAGGGATATCAACACTGAAAATGAACACAAAAACAAATATAAGTCTTAGCCATGCCATTGTGCAAGAAATTACTCAAGTGAGTGATCAACAGAAATTTGTTACCAACACATAAGCTGATTGTTAAAACTGAATAAGCACTTAGGGAGAACTAGGTATTGAATAAATATGAACAAGAATATTAAATTATCCTTGTTACACTGCAGGAAGATTTGACAATAAGGATTTACCTTCCCCAAATATTTGGAGAGCATAAACTGATTAAAATGAAAATAAAGCACAAATCTAAATAAACAGCAAAACAAGGAAGTATGTAACGTATAATATTAAAGGTTTGGGTGCCATATTTGGAAATTTCTATGAGTTTTATCAGCATTTCTATTGGCAATATTCAGAAAACAAAGACTTAGACTTTTCAAATAATACACTATTCATGCTAGAAATAGCCTTTATTTTTGATTTTCATAAAGGAAGTCACCTATTTTCAAATATTTTCATTGCAGTACTTCAGTGGTCTGACTCCCAGAATACTTAGCTTTCTCACCACTCAGATCTCCCAGTGTGAGCTATTACGAATGATCACGTCACACTCAGTAGTCCTGGGCACCAAAATAATAAATTGGAATCATTCTGTGTTGATAACAAAACCATCTCAATTTTCTTTTTGTTACATTATATAAACTTTAAGCAAATATTTGTATTTTATATCTACAAACTTAAGTATTTGCATTGGGATCTTACTCTGCATTCACTTGATAACAGAGGGTATATGACTTTAGAATTACTGAAGAATAAAAAACAATCTTGTTAATTAGCCTGAGCCCTCATGCCCACAAATTATTCTGGGTCTTAATGTAGGCAGATAAAATGTCTTTATAATTATAGCACATTCTGTTGGTATCTTACTTGGCTAAGTTGCTGCTGTTCACTGATTTCAGACATCTCCACATAAAGATGTGGGTAAGTATGAGAAGAACTGATCAAGTATTTGCTGCCTGGAAGATCAATTGATCCTATCTGCAATGCTGAGTGAGTTCATTACATTTCCCTCCTTCAACACTATGCCCAGCACCAAAAACTGGTTGGAGAAGCCTACTAATGAGCACTCAAGTCCTTTTGAGTGATTGAAGACAAGGTGTGACTGAAAGAATTTTAGTTGAGGGAACTCTCAAAAGAATGCTGACGACCATGGAAGCTTGGATGACTCTTTCCTTTATAACACAAAAATTATTTTTTTCTCCATTCCTAATCCTAGTCAAAATGCAGGCTCTTGAGTCAGTGAAATGATATATATACAAAGAACAGTTATGCTAATCAGCTAATTAGTACACTCGGGCAATTAATATTATATGTAATGGTGTAAATGTCCAAAATGTAATACTTTTGCCATCATTTAACAGGCTCTTAATGAAGACCAGATAAGCTAGAGATCTCAGACTGAAGCGTCAACTGAATTTAAATTAGGAAAAAGCAGATTTAGCCTTTTAATAGCTCTGGCCAGTTCATAGAAGATGTTGCTGAAGTCATCCTAAATTTATTATAATAAAATGGGACTGGGTACGTCAGCATGTTTGTCATCTCTGAAAGCCAAAATAGTGCACTATCCCCCAACACAATAAAGTAAAGGAGCTGGAGAGTCATGCCATACTCATTGGAAGAACTAATTATTTTCCAAATTCTCTGCTCTTCATTTTAAGATATTATTCCAACTTTGGGAGGCTGAGGTGGGTGGATCACCTGAAGTCAGGAGTTCGAGACCAGCCTAGCTAACATGGCAAAACCCCATCTCTACTAAAAAGACAAAAACTAGCCAAGGTCATCCCACTGCACTCCAGCCTGGGCGACAGAGCAAGACTCCATCACAAAAAAGGAAAGGGAAGGGAAGGGAAGGGAAGGGAAGGAAAGGGAAGGGAAGGGA